>NW_026780917.1:0-300000 GCF_030144855.1 Hypanus sabinus
AAAGTAACAGACACATTAATCATAATTTTCTCTGATCGATCGTTACTTATTCCTAATAAGTGAACACTAATTTCAAGGTGAAATATATTCTTATCTTGCTGTACTCATTAGGGTGTGGTTATCTCCAGTTTGTAATCTCGACACAGTTGCTGCCTTGCACGTTATTGTAATGGCCCCATTGTGGACAAATATTGAAGTTTGCTTTATCAAAGGGCTGACTCTGAGATCAGTGGAGCTCCAGACATTTGGGGCACAGTTAAATCTGGCGAAAGGGACTGTTCAAAATCATAACTTTTCACCAGAGTTGACAGTGCCCGTCCTGCAGCTGTGCTTTTCCTATAAGATCACGGGGACCTTTGCCCTCGCCTATCGCTACGTTTATAGTCTGAAAAATAATTGCTCCCCAAATATACAACAAATTAATGCCAAGAGAAAATCTGCAGATGCTGGAAATTCAAGCAACAAACACAAAATGCTGGAGGAACTCAGTAGGCCAAATTGTACAGAAAAGAGTACAGACGATGTTTCAGCAAGACCGGACAAAAAAAGAGATGATAGGTCAGAGCTAGAAGGAGGGGGAGGGGAGTGGAGGAAGAGGCAGAAAATGATAGGTGAAACTGGAAGGCTGAGGGATGAAGTAAAGTGCTGGGAAATTGATTGGTGAGAGATGCAGGGGCTGGAGAAGTGGGAATCTGATAGGAGAGGACGGAAGGCCATGGAAAAGGAACAGTGGGGAGAAGCACCCAATGGAGGCGATGGACAGGCAAGGAGATAAAGCCAGAGAAGGAAAGGGGGATGGGGAATGGTGAGGGGAGGGGTGCTATTACCTGAAGTTTGAGAAATCGATATTCATGCTATCAGTTTAGAGGCTACCCAGACGGAATATAAGGTGTTTGTTCTCCAGTCTGAGTGTTTCCTCATCATGGCAACTGTGGAGTCCATATATTGACATGTCAGAATGTGCATGGGAAGTAGAATTAAAATGGCCGGCCACTGGGAGATACCGTTTTTTCTGGCGGATGGAGTGTAGGTGTTCTAGAAAGCAGTGCTGCCAAAAGGTCTCGGCCCAAAATGTCGACTGTCCTGTTTTCCATAGATGCCTCCTGGCCCGCTGAGTTCCTCCAGCATTCTGAGCGTGTTGCAATGTATCAGTGTGATGACACCAACTGAACGGAGCCGGGATGCGGGTCGCGGTTGCTCCCTGGCGCAGATCGAGTTGTGGACAGATACTGGAGGTAATCTGTGTCACCGTGCACTGAGGCACAATAGGAAGCCTCGACCGAACAGCACAATATAATTATTTGCTTGAATCAGCTTTTGTGTCATATAATGCGCTGTGGATCAGGGTGTGGAATTACATGCTGAATGATGTGAAGCCCAGGTTTACATGTCTGTTATCAACTGAATCTTGCTCACGGTGTGTTCACTTACTGTTTGCACCCACTAAGTTCAGGTACTCGGACTCGCTGGAACAGAAAGAGAAGCTCAGCACCAAGTACACACAGAGACCGTACCGGGTGGGGAACGTTGTGGTGTTTCAATACGTCCCTCGTCAGGAGAGGATTTCCAGTGTTTATCCTGTTCGATATCGTCTTCAAAACTGTGTGGCATTAGGGACATGGAAGCTTTTTTTTTACTGTGTGTGTGTTTTTAAGGAAAACAGACATGCATCTGGCAGTGATACTTAAAATAAAGTTTCCTGTACTAAGTTTCAGTGGGTGTTGATACAAATATCAAAGTCTGCATTCCGTGGGCAGTTTAGTATGTACCTCCTGTACTTAATAAAGTAGCTGCTGAGTGTATGTTTGTGGTCTTGGACATGGCATCAAAGTTTACGGGGAGAAGGCCAGGAACTGGGATTCAGACACAGATTGAACAGAAAGGATCAGCTATAATTGAAAGGTGGAGCAGACTTGATTGGCCAGATGTCCTTATTATGATCCTATGTCTTAAGCTCTTATGGTCTTCAGCTGCTGTAACCCGTTCGCTGCCAAGTTCAAAATGTTCAGTGATCAGTGATGCTTTTCTGCACACTGCTGTTGCAGCCTGTGCTGATTATAGTTACTGTGCCCCTCACCCCCCCGGTAGCTTGAATCAGTCTGGCCATTCTCCTCTGGACTCTCTCATTAACAAGGTGTTTTCCCGTATAGTACTGCCACTCATTGGATGTTTGTTTGTTTGTATTTCGCACCATTGTCTGTAAATCTAGACAGTTGTGCGTGACAATCCAAGAGAGATTCCTACTACTCCGGCTGGAAACAACAATCATTCCACTGTCAAAGTCACTGAGATCACATTTTTCTCGAATCTGATGTTTGTTCTGAACAACATCTTGACATCTTGACCATCTCTGCATGTTTTCATTAAAGTAACTGAGCTGGTGCCACGTGATTTGTTGATCAGCATTAACGAGCTGGTGTACAGGTGCACCAAAAAATTACCACAGAGTTTATTTCCGAATTAGTCAACCCACTCACCCTCATCCCGGGTATTATCAAGAATGAGATCTGGATCTATTTATTCATTCCCCTGTTTCCCACAACTGGATGGCATAGACAAGACCGTGAGCAGAACATTGTCGTGATGACAAGGGTGGGTTAATCTTAAGGGAACGTATCATCCTGAAATCTATGCATACTAATCGCGAAGTGCAAACACATTTGAACTTGGGGCAGTATCGCACTTCCCTGTCAGAGACGGGATATTGAGGCTGAAAAGAACAGCAAAAACTATTTTATCGGTGACACATGGGCATCATGGAAATGGTAATGTGCAGCACACAGAAACTTAATTCACCTCGTCAGGGGAATTGTACTGTGAGGCGATCAGGCTCAAATGCTTTACAATTCAGAATTAACGTTGATCACTGAAGACGTAGAAGATGTGCTGTAGATCTGTTGTTTCAGTAGACAAATTGGAGTGGATCCAGGTCACTGTTCAGACAGGAGCTGATATGCTTCAACACCAGCCCCTCAAAACACTTCAACTGTGGATGTAAGTGCCACAGGGCGATAGTCATTGAGGAATTTAACCACACTCCTCTTGGGTACCGATATGGTTTAAGTTTCAGTTCGGAGATACAAGGAGTTAGTCACCCCTAGGTTGCAGGAGGAGAGGAGCTTGGTGACTGTCGGCGGAAGGTAGCGAAATGAGCAGCCCCGTGGGCCCCGTGGACGTGCCCCCAATAATACTTAGAGTATACACCGAGCGAGAGGGACGACCTATCAGCTGGAAGCGCAACCTCTGGGTCTCTGGCTCAGAAGAGAACAGAAGTGAAGAGGTCAACAGTGGGTATAAAAGATTCCATAGTCAGAGGAACAGAGAGGAGATTCTGGATGTATGTTGCCTCCCAGGTGACAGGGTCATGGATGTCTCAGATCGGGTCCATGGCCGGGTGAGCAACCAGATGCCTTGGTGTATGACATGGGCAGGAGAAATGAAGGGGTTCCTGGGAGATAATACAGGAAGCTCTGTGTAGAAAGCTGAGAAACAGGACCTACAATGTAGTAATCTCTGAATTGCCTGCTGTGCCACGTGCCAGAGAGGTCAAGATTAAAATGATTTGGCAGTGGCTGGGGAACTGGTGCAGGAGGCAGAGGTTCAGATATATGGACAATTGGGATCGCGTCTGGGCAAGTTATGACCTGTACAAAAGGGAAGAGTTACACCAGAATCCCAGGGGAACCAATATCCTTGTGGACAGGTTTTCCAGAACCTGGGTAGTTAGTTCACAAACAGAGGCAGTGTACAGTGATACTGCTAGAAAGGCGAGGCTGATGATAGGGCAAAACTACAGTCAATGGGATGAGCTGCAACGTACAACGCAGACAAAGTGGGCAAGGGAGAGTACAAGACTGACGGTGTTACAGTTGAAGGCGAGCAGTATACGGAATAATAGATGAATGCAGCAAAGTTACAGATTGGCATGTATTATATTGTGGGTGTCACTGAATCGTGGCTGAAAGAACATTACAGCTGGGAGTTTAACATCCAATGAGACACACTGTATCGAAAGGACAGAGAGGTCGGCAGAAAGGGTGGCGTGACTCTTGATGAAAATGAAATCAAATCATTAGAAAGAGGTGATATAGGGTAGCAAGGTTTTGAATCATTGTGGGTAGAGCTAGGAAACTGCAAGGGGACAAAGACCCAGATGGGGATTATATACAGACTCCCACACAGTAGTAAAGACATTCTCTAAAAATTCCAACGGTAGATAGAAAATGTGTGTCAGAGGGGCAATGTTACGATAGTCCTGAGATATTTTAACATGGTAAATTTGGGTTGTTATGGTCTTTTATTACCCCACTTATCACGATAGCATTTCTAGAGTTTCCACCAGTTCAATATTATCTACAAGATTGCTTGTATTTACGGATGCGTGTTTTTTTTTTAAATTCTGTGTAATTTTGTGAGCAAAGACGGTGTACATCTGGCAGTGATATTTAAAATAATAAAATCCTGTAGTAAATCTCACTGGCAGTTTTTGAAATTATGGACGTCTACACTTAGCGGACAATTCTTATCTACTTCCTGTCCCTAATAATGTGGCCTCTGAGTGTGTGTTCGGAGTTTACCGCGGCTGTACCCCATCCAAATCTGATGTTCGGCGTTCAGTGATGCTCTTCTGCACCCCGGCTTTTGGAGCGCATGGCTATTTAAGTTACTGTCCGCTTCCTGTCGGATTTAATCAGTCTGGTCAATCTCCTTGATCTCTCCCATTAACAAGGCATTTCACCCTCAGAACTGCTGCTCACTGGATTTTCTTTCATTTTGTTTTCACACCATTCGCTGTAAACCGAGGAGATGATCAGTTTCCGTAATGCTCATGCTACCCTGTCTGGCACCAGCGATCATTCCACAGTCAAGGTCACTTAGACCACATTTATTCCAGATTCGGATGCTTTGCCTGAACAACAAATGAACCCCTTGACCATATCTGCATATTTTATCCTTTGAGTTGTTGCCACGCGATTAACAGATTCCCTTTGATGAGCGGCTGTACAGTTGTACCTAATAACACGGCCATTTAGTGCATTTACCATTTAGACGGGCCGTCACCTATCTCAAAAGTGAATATTGGTGAGATTTAGTGCTGATTTTTTCTGTTTCCAACAACAGGTTGTCGCTGACAAGTCAGTTTGGGTGGGAGGGGGTGGGGTGTAGGGTGTGGGGGGTGGGTGGGAGGGAGAGGGAGAGGGAGGGAGAGAGGGGGAGAGAGAGAGAGAGAGAGAGATCCTTCTGAGCTGCGCCGGTGTGCGGCAGCACTGTAATTAAAATGCTCTCGTCACGGAGCCTCTGTTGCAGTGAAGATGGATTAAAATGCAGCTGGAAAAAAATCATGAAATCTGAGTTTTTCTTTGTTGCACTACGATTTATCATATCCTTCCATTAATGGATAAATACAAAAGTATATATTTTCTGTCAGTCCATTCTAAATGTTGATAGATGTGCATTGCAAAAACACACACATCTAAGATGTTGCGCTTTTTCAGGCCGTGTGAAAATATCCGGCTCAGAGCAATGGTTGATTCACGCAGCGGCAAAAATAGCAATTAGTGGGAACATTGGAGACCGGGCCATGTTAGATTTTATGCATATTAATCACGATTGAATATGATACATTACTGTGCTTCATTATAATACTTTATTTGATATTTTATATCATTAGCTACCTTGCCTTTATATTTCACCTTATATCTGCTTATTCTTTTTTTAATTTCCTTCTTTTGATTATTAAAAACTCCCCGATTCTCCAGCTTGAACTATTTTCTATCTAGGATGACATCTTAAATCAGGATGTAAATAGACCAACAAAGCAGGAGCTGCACTGAAACTGATGTTGGGTAATTATGCTAACTAGATACCCGACCATTTGGTGGGTGAATGGTTAGGGCAGAACTCCTTAAGTTTAAGTCAGCTATAGAGAATTAAAGTGTAGACTTTGCGGGAGAGTAAAGAATTGGATGAGGGTAAATTACAAATGAACTAAGCACGAACTATAGAGAGTTAATGGGAGACATCTGTTTCTGACAAGTCCACATCTGACATGTGGAGGGTGTTTAAAGTCCATCTGCATGGAGTATAGGATGGGTATATTCCTGTATGAAGAGATGAAGAGATTGGCAGCGTCAGAGAACCTTAAATGTGGAGAGAAGTGATGAATTTAGTCAATCAAGAAAAGGAAAAGTATGCAAAGCTCAGGAAGGTCGAATCAAACAGAGCCCCTGGGGATGTGTGTGAGGACCTTAATGAGTAAATTACATCAGTATTTACCAAGGATAAAGACACGGAGGATAGGGAGATCAGGCAGGAGAGTACCAGTATGCTCGGGCATTTTGAAACAAAGAAGGAGACAGTGTTTGGTTTCTTAAAGTGCATTAAGGCATATAAGACTCTAGGGCCTGACGGGATATACCCCAAGTTACACGGAAAGGCCAGTGGAGAGATTGCTGTGGCATTGATCAATATCCTTGTGTCCTGCCTAGCCACCAGCAGGCTCCTAGAGAACTGGCGAGTACCTTATGTTGATCCATCATTCAAGACGTGATCGAGGGAATAATCATGATGAGCATTAAACTGCCGAGATACAGTCGGCTATGAACCAAGGGCTGATAAATGGGACCCGTGTGGACAGTGAGTGGATGGTCAGAACAGGTATGGTCGGCCAAAGGCCTGTTCCCATGCTGTGTGATCCACCACTCCGGACATGCTAAATTAACGATGGTGGCACCGCAAGGCATTGATTTCAAATCTCCACACCCCTCTCCAACCTGAAATAAACCAGACTGCACCCCTTTGTCACCACTGTGAGTATCTGTTTCAGTCAAGGTAGCAAAGAGATTGGACACGTCAGCTAAACAACTGGCAACCGATGAAGTTTCTGTGTCTTCTTCCATTAATGTTGCTGCCTTCCAGCAAAACTAACCCTCTCACTGTGTCAGAATCAGTGATTAAATCCAGCCCAAAAAACACTGTGCTTTCATCCCTGCACATTGTAACTTGAACCATCTCACTGAGGGTCTAAAGGAGACACAACCCCTGCCCTCTGCACATGTGATCACATCTCCCCTGCGTCTGACATTTCAAATACCCTCAGAATGGTTTTCTGATTCAGTCTGAAGGTTATGGTACATTCAACTCGTTCTCAGAGCTGACAAACCATGTCTTCCCGCAGCTGGTTCCACCTGTTCGTGTGTCCTCTTTCCTCCACCTCCAGGGAAGCTGCATTTCCATAAGACCATAAGACCTCCTTCCAATCAGGCACCGATTCATTAATGCTGGAATCTTTCCTGTAACACCACGGGCTCGTAGCCTGCTAAGCAGCCTCGAGTGTGGCACCTTGTCACAGGCCTTTCGAAAATCCAAGTACCCAACATCAACATATTCACCTCTCTCTAACCCGCCTGTTATTTCCTCAATATCCGAATATCCTGCTACTAATTCAATATGCCAGCAACAACATCCGACAAATAAGAGACCCCGTGATTTTAATGTTTCGAGTTCTTCCATCACTCACTGATGAAAAGCGGTTGATATATGTATAAAGTAAATGCGCTGTCAGTCAAAATCACCAGCGGGAAATAGTCTAAATTTCATATGATGGCGCTGTGATCCTGCAATTTGTTTCCAGTAAGTGAACAATAAACTGAAGGAGAAGGGCATCCATATCTTGCTGTCGGCTTTGAACGGTAGTTATCTCTGGGAGATGGTAATCTCGGCACAGCCGCTCCCCACTTGCCCATTACCCTAATAGTACAACAGCGCATAGCTGTTAAGGGTGGCTTTTAAATTAGCCAACTTAAAATCAGAGCAGGTCCAGGTTACGGGGGCACAGTTAAATCTGGAGAAAGGGAATGTCCGCTGATCAAAAGAGGACATTATTCCAAATACATAATATTCCATCAGAGTGGAGAGCGCCCTTCCTTCTGCTGCCTCTGTGCAATAAACCCACAGCGATATTTGCCCTGGGCTGTCGCTGGGGTTTATAATCTGACAATAAACTGGTCCCGAGGTGAATAATAAATCCAAGCGACAGCAACAACCGAACGGAACCAGGATGCGGGTTAAGATTCCACTCTGGAGGTGATAAAATTTCACGCACTGAAGTATTAATTCTAGTTCGGACCACAAGTTAGAAAGACTAATTGAAGCAAGGTGAGTCTTTGTGTGGTTTAACACAAGCGTTGTGGAACAGGGTGTGGCGTTACATGCTGAACAGGGTGAAGTTCAGGTTTATGAGTGTGTTATCAACTGAACATTGCTCAGGGTGTGTTCACTTACTGTTAGGGATATTAATTTTAGATGCTCGGATTCGCAGAAACCAGACCCAGGTGTTCTGCATCAGGTAGGAACATGGACTGTATTCGGGAGTGTTATGGAGTTTTAATAAGTCCACTTGTAACGGCAATATTTCTAATGTTTCTATCATATAAAAAAATGGAGGGTTATGGGGTAGTGTGGCTTTAGTACTTTTTTAAAGATTACATGAGTCGGCACAACATGGAGGGCTGAAGGGTCTGTACTTTGCTGTGGTGGTGGTGTTCTTTAGTTCTATCAATATTATCATTGAAATCGCGCGGCTTTACGGTTCTGGGTGTTCGATTATTCTGTATATGTTGTATACGGTGTTTTAATAAGCCCATTTGTAATGGCAATATTACTAATAATTCTACCATATCAATATTATCATTGAAATTGCACGGCTTTACGGAAAGACGAGGTAGATCCGGCAGTGATATTTATATTAACAGATATTGTGGTAATTTTCACTGGCTGTAGATAAAATTAGCAAATTTTACACTCATTGGGCACTTTACTATGAACGCCCTGTACCTAATAATGTGACCGCTGACTGCATGTCCGGGGCGCTTCCGCTGCGATTGCCCGTCCACTTCAACGCTGACCACTGCGCTGTATTCGCTGGCATTCGACTAAGACGGGGGGTTGATTGCATTCGATGTTATTTAGGAGGTGAGGAGATTTTTTCCACTGGTGGTTAGATCCATTGAGTTGAGCCATTGCTGGGGACATTGAATATCACACGGAGTCTAGACAGGAATGTGGAGAACACGTTTGCTACTGTAGGGGGAGCTGAAACAGATGAAGATAGGTGAGGTTATTTTTCTGAGCTGGAACGTGTGTCTCTTTGAAATTCTCTTCCACAAAGGTAAAGAGAAGCAGAGCTTTCTTTCAATGTGTTTAATTCCGCCGAACACAGATTCTGGACAGACAAGGGAGTGAAGTGTTGCAGACGGTCGCAGGGATGTGTCACTGAGATCACAGTCCTGCTAAATCCTGCTGAGAATGGCGGAACAGGAGTGAGGGGCCGAATGTTCTGTTACTAATTCAACATACAAGCCGCACACTCAGAGATCAGAGACAAAGTGAATTTAGTTTCTGGTGTTTCTCCATCAATCTCAGACGTGGAACAGTAGATGTATTTGTAAAATAAGGGCAATGCCTGCCAAATTGGCCAGCAGGAAATGATCATAGTTTCATTTGATTCTATGTTGACATGGTGACTTGTTTCCAGTAAGTGAGCAATAAAGTGAAGGGGAAGGGCGTTCTTATCTCGCTGTCGACTTTGACCGGTTGTTATCTCGGCACAGTTGCTGCACAATTGGCCCATTACTGTAATGGACCAACTGCGGACATCTGTTAAAAATGGTTCTTTCTAAACAGGTTGACCTTCAAGTCAGCTCCAGGCATCTGGGACACACTTAGGGAATGTCAATGTTCAAAACGAAACAAAGTATAAATGACTCCAAATGCAGAATATTTTACAAGAGTTGACAGCGCCCTTCCTTCTGCTGTCTCTGTGCAATAAACCCACAGCGATCTTTGCCCTGAGCTGCAGCTCGAGTTTATAATCCGACAATAAACTGGTCACAAGGTGACCAATAAATCAAACGGACGACACCAACAGAACCGAAGCAGGATGCAGGTTGTTCTCCATCCCTGGAGTAGATCAAATTTTCCACAGAAAGGTCGCGCAATGAAGTGGTACTTTTGGCTCTAACCACATGTTAGAAACGAGTTTTTGCGTTTTTCACTACAAGCGTTGCAGAACAAGGTGTGGCTTAACATGCTGAATAGCCTGAAGTTCAGGTTTATGAGCATGTTACCAACTGAACATTGCTCAGATTGTGCACACTTACTGTTAGGGTCTCAGATGCTCGGATTCACTCAAACCAGACTCAGGAGTCCAGCACCAGGTTAGCACAGGGGCTGGACTGGGCTGTTATGGTGTTTCAATAACCCCACTTGTCACTGTAATTATTTCTCGTTTTTCTACCGTATCAATACTATAATTTGCTATTCCAGGGGAAGCTGAAACAGGTGAAGGTAGATGATGTTATTTTTATGAGTTGGAACTGTTTTCAAAGGAAATGAGAAGCAGAGGTTTTTTTCAATGTTTTAAATTCCGCAGGGCACAGTTTCTGGACAGACAAGGGAGTGAGGTGTTCCAGGCGGTCGCACGGATGTACCTCTGCGATCACAGACCGGTTGTGATCATTGGGAATGTCGGAACAGGACTGACGGGGCGAATGTCCGGTTACTAATTCCACACGCTATTTGGGGTGGTAGTAGTGTGTGCTTGGATTTCTCTTCCTCAAATGAAACAAGAAGTAGGGATTATTTTCAGTGAGTTTAATTCCGCAGCGGAGAGATCCTTGACAGACAAGGAAGTGAATTGGTCCAGGCGGTCGCAGGCATGAGTCTCTGAGATAACTGTCCAGCTGTGATCATAGAGAATGGCGGAACAGGACTGAGGGGGCGAATGTCCTGTTACTAATTACACATACCAACAGCGCACTCTGACAAATAAGAAACGTAGTGAAATTCATGTTTTTCCCCATCGTTCTCTGACGAGGAACGGTACAAGTACTTGTAAAATAAATGCGATGTTGGTTGATGTATGTCTGAAGTAAATGGGTTGCCAGGCAAATTCCCCATCGGGATATGATCATAATGTCATATGATTGCTACTGTGTGTATCAGCCTCCACCACTGACTCAGGCAGTGCAGTCCACACACCAAACACTCTCTGAGTAAAAAGGCTTCCTCTAATATTCTCCTTGAACTCACCTTACCTTAAAGCCATGTCCTCTTGTGCTGAGCAGTGGTGCCCTGGGGAAGAGGCGCTGGCTATCTACTCTATCTATTCCTCTTAATATCTTGTATACCTCTATCATGTCTCCTCTCATCCTCCTTCTGTCCAAAGAGTGAAGTCCTAGCTCCCGTAATCTCCCTTAATCCATACTCTCTAAACCAGGCAGCATCCTGGTAAATCTCCTCTTTACCCTTTCCAATGCTTCCACATCCTTCCTATAGTGAGGCGACCAGAACTGGACACATACGCCAAGTGTGGCCTAACCAGAGTTTGATAGAGCTGCATCATTACATCGCGACTCTTAAACTCTGTACCTCGACTTATGAAAGTTAACACACCATAAGCTTTCTTAACTACCCTATCTACCTGTGAGGCAACTCTCAGGGATCTGTGCACATGTACTCCCAGATCCCTCTGCTCCTCCACACTACCGAGTATCCTGCCATTTACTTTGTACTCTGCCTTGGAGTGTGTCCTTCCAAAGTGAACCACCTCACACTTCTCCGGTTTGAACTCTGAGAAGTGCTACTTCTCAGCCCATTTCTGCATCCTATCAATGTCTCTCTGTGATTTTCGACAATCCTCTACACTATCTACAACACCACCAACCTTAGTGTCGTCTGCAAACTTGCCAACCCACCCTTCTACCCCCTCATCCAGGTCGTTAATACAATTCACAAAAAGTAGAGGTCCCAGGACAGATCTTTGTGGGACACCACAAGTCACAACCCTCCAATCTGAATGTACTCCCACCACCACGACTCTCTGCCTTCTGTAGGCAAGCCAATTCTGAATTCCCTGGATCCCATGCCTACTGACTTTCTGAATAAGCCTACCGTGTGAAACCTTGTCAAATGTCTTACTAAAATCGATGTTTGGAGAAGGAAGGAGGAGGATCCGAACGGGATTGCGGCGGGAGCCATCTTGAATTTTTCTCATTCTCATCGGAGTTAAGAGAGGTGGGACTGCGCAGGCGTGTGACGTCGGGCTGTGAAGCGGGGAAGATTTAAAAAGCACACAGCCTTATGCAGTGGGCAGCGTCGTTTTGAGGGTAGCGGAGTGAGGCGGGAGCAGAGAGAAGGCTAAAGGGCTTGGGTTCAATGGGCTTAGGCGGAAGCGGGCGAGGCAAGGTAGGTTTAGGTTTCCGTATTTCCTGTTATTTGAGGAAAGGGGAAGTATGAGTGTGAGGGCAGCTTGTTGTTCTCTGTGTCGGATGTGAGAAGTCCTGGAGTCTCATAGCCTCCCGGACGTCTATATTTGGGCCAAGTGCGCCGAGCTGCAGTTCCGAAGGGACCGTGTTAGGGAACTGGAGTTGCAGCTCGATTGCATTCCTCTGGTCAGGGAGAGTGAGGAGGTGATAGAGAGGAGTTACAGGCGGGTGGTCACACCGGGAACACAGGAGGCGGACAGGTGGATCACTGTTATGAGAGGGAAGGGCAAGAGCAGGTACTAGTGAATACCCCTGTGGCTGTCCCCATTGACAATAAGTTCTCCTGTTCAAGTACTGCTGGAGGGGGCAACAACAGCTACACCTCTGGCAGAGTCTGGCCCTGTGGTTCAGAAGGGCAAGGAAATGAAGAGGAAGGCAGCAGAGATAGGGGACTATAGTTAGGGGTTCAGACAGACGATTCTGTGGACACTGGAAAGAAACTCAGATGGGAGGAGGAATGTACTGGAGAGTACCGCAGTGGCTGTACCCTTTGACAATAAGTACTCCTGTTTGAGAACTGTTGTGGGTGGGGGGACAGCCTACCTGGGGGAAGCAACAGTGGCCGTACGTCCGGCACAGAGTCCGAAGCTCAGAAGTGTAGGGAAAGTAAGAGGAATGCATTAGTAATAGGAGACTTGATAGTTAGTGGGTCAGATAGGCGATTCTGTGGACGCGATCAGGAGACCCGGATGGTAATTTGCCTCCCTGGTGCCTTGTGCCTATGTTTCTGATCGCGTCCAAGATATCGTGCAGTGGGAGGGAGAACAGCCAGAGGTCGTGTTACATGTAGGTACCAATGACATAGGTAGGAAAAGGGAAGAGGTCCTGAAAGGAGAATATAGGGAGTTAGCAAGGCAGTTGAGAGGAAGGACTGCCAAGGTAGTAATCTCGGGATTACTGCCTGTGCCACGCGGCAGTGACAGTAGAAATGGAACGAGGTGGAGGATAAATGCGTGGCTCAGGGATTGGAGCAGGGGACAGGAATTCAGATTTCTGGATCATTCGGACCTCTTTTGGGGCAGGTGTGACCTGTAAAAACAGGGCGGGTTACACTTGAATCATAGGGGGACTAATATCCTTGCGGGGAGATTTGCTAAGGCTACTAGGGAGAATTTAAACTGGAATGGTTGGGGGGTGGGGATCAATTTGAAGAGACTAGGGGAGAGGAGGTTAATTCACAAATAGAGAAAGCTAGTAGACAGTGTGTGAGGGAGGATAGGAAGGTGATAGTGAAGGGGAGCGCTCTGACTGAAGATGTAGGGGAGAAGGAAGGAAAAGATAATGAAGTTGATTGCATTGTTAGGGATAAACGGAGAGGAAGAGGTGGAGAGTTTCTTAAATTGATCTATTTTAATGCTAGGAACATTGTAAGAAAGGTGTATGAGCTTAGAGCATGGATTGATATCTGGAAATATGATGTTGTAGCTGTTAGTGAAACATGGTTGCAGGAGGGTTGTGATTGGCAACTAAGTATTCCTGGATTTCGTTGCTTCAGGTGTGATAGAATCAGAGGGGCAAGAGGAGGAGGTGTTGCATTGCTTGTTAGAGAAAATATTACAGCGGTGCTTTGGCAGGATAGATTAGAGGGCTCATCTAGGGAGACTATTTGGGTGGAATTGAGGAATGGGAAAATGTGTAGTAACACTTATAGGGGTGTATTATAGACCACCTACTGGGGAGCGAGAATTGGAGAAACAAATTTGTAAGGAGATAGCAGATATTTGTAGTAAGCACAAGGTTGTGATTGTGGGAGATTTTAATTTTATGCACATAGACTGGGAAGCCCATTCTGTAGAAGGACTGGATGGTTTGGAATTTGTAAAATATGTGCAGGATAGTTTTTTGCAGCAATACATAGAGGTACGGACTAGAGAAGGGGCAGTGTTGGATCTCCTGTTAGGGAATGAGATAGGCCAGGTGACGAACGTATGTGTTGGGGAGCACTTCGGGTCCAGTGATCACAATACCACTAGTTTCAATATAATTATGAAGAAGGATAGGTCTAGACCCAGGTTTGAGATTTGTGATTGGAGAAAGGCTAACTTTGAGGAGATGCGAAATGACTTAGAAGGAGTGGATTGGGACAATTTGTTTTTTGCGAAGGATGTAATAGAGAAATGGAGGTCATTTAAAGGTGAAATTTTGAGGGTACAGAATCTTCATGTCTCGGTTAGGTTGAAAGGAAAGGTTAAAAGTTTGAGAGAAACATGGTTTCCAAGGGATATTGGAAACTTTGTTAGGTTCAAGAGAGATAACTACAATAAATATAGGCAGCATGGAGGAGATGGGGTGCTTGAGGAATATAAAGAATGTAAGAAGAATCTTAAGAAAGAAATTAGAAAAGCTAAAAGAAAATATGAGGTTGCTTTGGCAAGTAAGGTGAAAATAAATCCGAAGGGTTTCTACAGTTATATTAATAGCAAAAGGATAGTGAGGGATAAAATTGGTCTCTTAGAGAATCAGAGTGGACAGCTATGTGTGGAGCCGAAAGAGATGGGAGTGATTTTGAACAATTCTTTGCTATTCACTAAGGAGAAGTATATTGAATTGTGTAAGGTAAGTGAAACACGTAGGGAAGTTATGGAAACTATGACCATTAAAGAGGAGGAATTGCTGGCGCTTTTAAGGAATATAAAAGTGGATCAATCTCCGAGTCCTGCTCAGGATATTCCCTAGGACCTTGAGACAGGTTGGTGTAGAAATAGCAGGGGCTCTGACAGAAATATTTCAAATGTCATTAGAAACGGGGATGGTGCCGGAGGATTGGCGTATTGCACATGTGTTCCATTGTTTAAAAAGGGTTCTAACAGTGAACCTAGCAAATATAGGCCTGTAGGTTTAATGTCAGTGGTTGGTAAATTAATGGAAAGTATTCTTAGATATGGTATATATAATTATCTGGATAGACAGGGTCTGATTAGGAAGAGTCAACATGGATTTGTGCGTGGAAGGTCATGTTTGACAAATCTTATTGAATTTTTTGAAGAGATTACGAGGAAAGTTGATGAGGGTAAATCAACATATGTTCTCTATATGGACTTCAGTAAGGCCTTTAACAAGGTTCCGCATGGAAGGTTAGTTAGGAAGGTTCAATCGTTAGGTATTAATATTGACATAGTAAAATGGATTCAACAGTAGCTGGATGGGAGATGCCAGAGAGTAACGATGGATAACCACTTGTCAGGTTGGAGGCCGGTGACTAGTGGTGTGCCTCAGGGATCTGTATTGGGTCCAATGTTATTTGTCATATACATTAATGATCTGAATGATGGGGTTGTAAATTGGATTAATAAGTATGCAGATGATACTAAAGTAGGTGGCGTTGTGGATAATGAAGTAGGTTTTCAAAGCTTGCAGAAAGATTTAGGCTAGTTAGAAGAGTGGACTGAATGATGGCAGATGGAGTTCAATGCTGATAAGTGTGAGGTACTACATTTTAGTAAGAATAATCCAAATAGGGCATACATCATAAAAGGTAGGGCGTTGAAGAATGCAGTAGAACAGAGTGATCTAGGAATAATGGTGCAAGGTTCCCAGAAGGTGGAATCTCATGTGGATAGGGTGGTGAAGAAATCTTTTGGTATGCTGGCCTTTATAAATCAAAGCATATTGTACAAGAGTTGTGATGTAATGTTAAAATTGTACAAGGCATTGGTACAGTTCTGGTCACCGAATTATAGGAAAGATATCAAAAAAATAGAGAGAGTACAGAGAAGATTTACTGGAATGTTACCTGGGTTTCAGCAGCTTAGTTACAGGGAAAGGCTGAACAAGTTAGGTCTTTATTCTTTGGAGCATGAAAGGTTGAGAGGTGACTTGATAGAGATATTTAAAATGATGAGAGGGATAGATCGAGTTGACGTGGATAGGCTTTTTCCATTGAGGGGAGGGGAGATTCAAACAAGAGGAAATGATTTGAGAGTTTAGGGGCAAAAGGTTAAGGGCAGCACGAGGTGCAATTTCTTTACTCAGTGCGTGGTAGTTGTGTGGAACGAGCTTCCAGTAGAAGTGGTAAAGTCAAGTTTGGTATTGTCATTTAAAGTAAAATTGGATAGGTATATGGACAGGAAAGGAATGGAGGGTTATGGGCAGAGTGCGGGCCACTGGGACTAGGTGAGTGTAAGCGTTGGCACAGACTAGAAGGGCCAAGACGGCCTGCTTCCGTGCTGTAATTGTTATATTGTTATCTGGTTAAATATAGATCACATCCACTGCACTACACTCATCTATATGCCTGGTCAGCTCCTCAAAGAACTCTATCAGGCTTGTTAGTCACGATCTGCCCTTCACAAAGCCATGCTGACTGTCCCGGATCAGACCGTGATTCTCTAAATGCCCAGACATCCTATCTCTAAGAATATTTTCCAACAGCTTTCCCACCACAGACGTAACGTAAGGCTCACTGGACTATAATTACCCGGACTATCCCTACTACCTTTATAGAACAAGGGGACAATATTTGCCTCCCTCCAATCCTCCGGTACCATTCCCGTGGACAACGAGGACATAACGATCCTAGCCAGAGGATCAACAATCTCTTCCCTCGCCTCGTGGAGCACCCTGGGGAAGTAGAAGTGGAGAAGCGTCAGACCCGGGGACTTTTCCTCCCCAATGTATTTTAACAACTCCAACACCTCCTCTCACTTAATATCAACATGCTCCAGAACATCAATCTCACTCATATTGTCCTCACCGTCATCAAGTTCCCTCTCATTGGTGAATACCGAAGAGAAGTATTCACTGAAGCCTTCGCTCACTTCCACAGCCTCCAGGCACATCTTCCCACAATTATCTCCAATCGTTCCTACCTTCACTCCTGTCATCCTTTTGTTCTTCACATAATTGAAGAATGCCTTGCAGTTTTCCCTTAACCTACTCGCCAAGGCCTTCTCATGCCCCCGTCTTGCTCTTCTCAACCCCTCCTTAAGCTCCTTTCTTTCTGCCCTATATTCCCCAAAGGACCCATCTGATTCTTGCTTCCCAAACCTCATGTATGCTGCCTTCTTCCACATGACTAGATTTTCCACCTCACTTGTCACCCATGGTTCCTTCACCCTACCATTATTTATTTTCCTTAACAGAACAAATTTATCCCTAACAACCTGCAAGAGATCCTTAAACATCGACCACATGTCCATTGTACATTTCCCTGCGAAAGCTTCAACCCAATCTACACCCGCAAGTTCTAGCCTTATAACCTCATAATTTGCCCTTCCCCAATTAAAAATTTTCCTGTCCTTTCCGATTCTATCCATTTCCATGATAATGCTAAATGCCAGGGAGCGGTGATCACTGTCCCCCAGATGCTCACCCACTGAGAGATTTGTGACCTGACCCATTTCGTTACCTAATACTGGATCTAGTATGGCATTCCCCCTAGTCAGCCTGTCAACAGACTGTGACCGGAATACGTCCTAGACACACTTAACAAATTCTTCCCCATCTAAACCCTTGGAACTAATCAGGTGCCAATCAATATTAGGGAAGATAAAGTCACCCATGATAATCCTGTTATTTTTGCATCTTTCCAAAATCTGCTTCCCAATCTGCTGCTCAGTATCTCTGCTGTTACCAGGGGGCAATAGAATACCACCAATAGAGTAACTGCTCCCTTCCTGTTCCTGACTTCCACCCATACTTACTCAAAAGAGGACACTGCTATATTACACACCCTTTCTGTAGTTATAATAGTATCCTGTACCAGTAATGCCATCCCACCTCTATCCCTTTTAAAGCACTGAAATCCAAGAATATTGAGAATCCATTCCTGCCCTGGTGCCAGCCAAGTCTCTGTATCGGCCACTATATCATAATTCCATGTACGTAACCAAGCTCTCAGTTCATCGCCTTTGTTCCTGATGCATATTGTATTGACGTACACGTACTTTAGCCCTTCTACCTTATTAAGTTTACACCCTTTTTTTCTGCTTCTCCTTCCTCGGAGATATGTTAGATCTGGCTTTACTCCATGCACTTCTTCCACTGTTCTAACGGTCCGGGTCCCATCCGCCTTGCAAATTAATTTAAACCCTCCCGAACCCTGCTGGCAAACCTACCTCCAAGGATGTTGCTCCCCCTCGGGTTCAGGCGCAACACATCCAATCTCTACAGGTCCCAAATTCCCCAGAAGAGAGCCCAATTATCCAAAAATATAAAGCCCTGCCCCTTGCACCAACTCCTCAGCCACGCATTCAACTGCCATCTCCTCCAATTCTTAACCTCACTATCACGGAGCAATGGCAGCCATCCTGAGAACGCCAGCCTTAAGGTCCTGTTCTTCAGCCTTCTGCCTAGTTCCAGAATCTCAGGACCTCATCCCTCTTCCTGCCTATGTTGTTGGTACCAACATGTGTCACGACTTCTGGTTACTTTCCCTCTCGTCCCAGGATGTCATGCACCCGGTCAGAGACATCCCGGACCCTGGCACCCGGGAGGCAACAAACCTTGCGCGTGTCATTCTCACATCCAGAAAATCTCCTGTCTGCTCCCCTGAGTCTCCAATGATGTCAGCTCTCCTCCATCCCATCCTTCTGCACCACAGGGTCAGACTCAATGGCAGAGGCCCTGCTACAGTGGCTCACACCTGGCCGGTCGTCCCTGCCAACAGTATCCAGGACGGTAAACATATTATTCAGGGGAGTGGCTACAGGGGTTCTCTGCACTACCTGTCTACTCTCCTTCGCTTTCCCCCCTCGGACTGTCACCCAACGACCTGCTTCAGGCAGCCTAGGTGTGACAACCTTCCTGTAGCTCTCATCTATGACTGCCTCATTCTCCCTTATGAGTCGAAGGTCATCCAGCTGCTGCTCCAGATTCCTCACATGGTCTTCCAGATGGACCAGCAGCGAGCACTTCTGGCAGATGTGACTCTGCGGGAGAGTGGAGTTTCCCCAAGACTGCCACATCTCACAAGAGAGGCACATCACCGTCTCAGGAGGCATTGAAAATACTACCTGTGAACAAGCTCGCCCTCCACCTGTTCTCGTTGAAGCCTCCCGAGTCAAACCCTCAAAGCTCCGCTCCTTCACTGGCCCACTCACTCACTGGCCGCTTTCCACTAGAACTGCGTACACTCCCTTCAGAATTTCCAAAGAAGCAACTCAGGCTGTCTAATATTTCCTCACCATTGCAATGGGGGATATTTATTTGTTTTCCATGTACAGAGGTTGAGTGAAAATCTTGTCTTCAGTATTGTCCACACAGATCAATACATTGCAGCAGTACATTGAGGTAAAACAAATCATTCTGGTTACAGAGAAAGTGCAGTGCAGGTAGATATGTGGTGCAATGTCACATCGATTTAGACTGTGAGGTCAGGAGTCCACTCATCAAGCTGTTCGCTTCTAACAGCAGAATGGACACCGTCCTTGAGCCCAGTGGCATGTTTCTGTTTTATTTTATCTTCGACCCTGTGAAGCATTAGAAGTGAGAAGTGTTCAGGGTTGTAGGGAGCTTTCCTTATGTTGGCTGCTTTACTGAGGCAGTGGGAAGGGTAGAGAGAGTCAATGGAGGGGAGTTTGGTTTCTATGATGTGCTCAGCTGTGTCCACAGTTCTCCGCTATTTCATTCAGTTACAGGAAGAGCAGTAGCTGGATAAAGATGTGAAATGCTGGATACGTTGTGTGGTGCATTGATAAAGTGTGTAGAGTAGATAAGGACATATACCAAAGTTCCTATTGTTTGTTCTGGCTTTGTTATATTGGAAACTGTTATCTACTAGTGCGTAATATTATTTCAGGATCTGTGTATTGCTGGAGGACCATCAGAGATTGCCCTTGATCAACGATCGTGTTCAAACTCTGCCCAGCCTGTATCCCGTCATTTCAATGATATATATCAACCATCTTGTTCAACCTCTGTCAAGTCTGTATCCTCCACCTCAATGATATATATCAACCGTCTTGTTCAACCTCTGTCCAGTCTTTATCCCACCACCTCAATGATATATATGAACCGTGTTGTTCAACCTCTGTCCAGTCTGTATCTCACCACCTCAATGATATATATCAAACGTCTTGTTCAACCTCTGTCCAGCCTGTATCCCACCACCTCAATGATATATATAAACCATCTTGTTCAACCTCTGTCCAGCCTGTATCCCACCACCTTAATGATATATATCAACCATCTTGTTCAACCTCTGTCCAGTCTGTATCCCATTGCTGCAATGATATAGTTCAGCAATCTCTCTTTCAAACTTTGTCTTCATTGTGATGTTTTGTTTTGCATTTTTCCAGGGTCGTTTTTGTCTTCTTTTTTTTAGTTGAACACAGCACGTGGCAGGGTAAGAGCAGCCATTTCAATTTTAGTTTCACCGTTACAAAATGGCTGCAATGTTAATCTTTGTCATAATGGAACTCATAGCATCTGATGTTGAGTTTGTTATTTCCGTTTACGGTTATTTTCGGTGAGACGTTTCCTCCGTTTCCAGGGTAACGGCCCGTCAGGTTTGAAGCAAGTGTTGCACTTTGTTTATCGCTCTGTGGTCACCGCTTCTCAGCGTAGAGACCTTGGCCTCGGGAGGAAATGCAACAGAGTGATAGAGGGAGGAAAGGATGCTGTGAGCATTGTCTCTGTGTGAAGTGTTGCACCAGGGTCAGAATGAACTGATAACCAACAAATTGGTTGGGGTTTGGTGGCATTTACAGTCTAGGGTGGCAATCAGTAGCTAACTGTGCCTTAAAATGAAGAGGCAGAAAATATTACCGTTGCAGGAAATTTAAAGTAAGCAGGTGAAAATACTGGAAACGCTCAGCAGATCGGCAGCATCTGAGACAGGCTCAGTTCTTGAACGGTCTTCAACCATTTGTCCTTTCAGAGACGTAGTCTGATGTACTGAGTTCCCAGCATTTTCTACTTTATAATTTTACATTTTGTTCCGGCTACACTGCAGGAAACATGGCAGCCGGCTCTGCTGGCAAGATCCCACACAGCAGGAAGATTGTGATCAAACGTGTTCGGTTTAGCTGCTGGGGTCAGGCTGCACTGTATCCGCATCCTCTATACAGACCGGGGAACCAGCCTGAGCACCGGCCCCGGCAGAGGGTCATTAGGTTCCAGTTCCACCTCATTTTGTGAATGATAAATGACAGGAACACCACGACAAATCACCAGCACCAAAGCGTCTTTGTATGGGTGATGATATTGGGCTGGTGACTCTGATGATCTGGAATTGGCAGTATACGGGCTTCAGTCCAGGTTGGCGATTCGACAATTGGGATCGAAATGTTTACAGTCTGCAGTGAAGCTGAAGTCTCGGGCAGTTGGGCATTTGTTATGGGAAAATCACCGTCTGCACTGCCCAATAGGACATCATATCTGTCAAGTATTTTGGAGATTATTTAAGAGTTAACTAGGGAGTTGGGTGAAGTTGGGCAGTGATGTTGTTCACCTGAACGTTAATCCTCTGAACTTTGGTAAAGTTTGTATCAATATCCCACATGGCAACTGACCTGGATGGTTCAGTCACGTGGGATTCATGGGGAGCTGGCGAGGTGGATTCACACCGGGCTCGAGAACAAGAAGCAGAGAGTGATGATTGAAGATGGTTTAGCGAATGGAGGCCTGTGACAACTGGGATGAGTGTGGCAGTGTTGATACCTCCGTAGTTCATTATTCATGCCATTGATATGTATATGAATGTACAAGGCACGATCAGCAAATTTGAAGTGAATTAATTTGAATTGATTTCTTACGTCCTTCACATACATGAGGAGTAAAAATCTTTACAATACGTCTCGGTCTAAATGTGCAATGTGCAATCAAAGTAATTCAAAAGAATTCAAGATAAATTAAACAGTCTATATAATATGGATTACCTCACATTAACATGAGTTAATTAGTCTGAAGTCCTGGTGGAAGAAGCTGTTCCGGAGCATGTTGGTCCTGTCTCTTATGCTGCGTTATCGTTTTTCGTATGGTAGCAACTGGATTAGATTGTGGTTGGGGTTAATCTGGTCCCCAATGATCTTTCGGGCCCTTTTTACACACCTGTCCTTGTAAATGTCCTGAATCTTGGGAAGTTCACATCTAGTGATGCGCTGGGCTCTCTGCACCACTGTCTGCGGAGTCCTGTGACTGAGAGATGTACAGTTCACATAACAGGCAGTGATGCAGCCAGTCAGGATGCTCTCAGTTGTTCCCCCATAAAAATCTACTTAGCATTTGGGGGTCGATACTGAATTTCCTCAACCGTCTGAGGTGAAAGAGGTGCTTTTGTGCCTCTTTCACCACACAGCTGATGTGAATATACCGTGCGAGATCCTCGGTGATGTGGATGCCGAGGAACTTTAAGCTGTTCACCCTCTCAACCCCAGATCCATTGATGTCAATAGGGTTTTACCCGTCTTCATTCCTCCTGTAATCCACAACCAGCTCCCTTGTTTTTGCGACATTGAGGGAAAGGTTGTTATTTTGTCGTCACTGTGTCAGGGAGATGACTTCTTCCCTGTAGGCCACATCATTATTGCTTGAGAGGAGGCCAATCAACATAGAGTCGTTGACAAATTTAATTAGCAGATCAGAGCTGTGGGTAGCGACACAGCCATGGGTATACAGGGAGACTAAATTCGGGAGACTGGTTGTTATGGCAACAGATGACATTGAATTTCAAAGACATCTTGGTCAGTTATGGAGATGGGCTGAGTAATGCCAAATGGTTTTTAATTTGGACAAGTGAGAGAAGGTGCATTTTGACAGGCAAACTAGGTGGGACTGTATAGTAAATGAAAGGGCATCGAGTGTTGTGGAATAGAGCGACCTGCGTGTACATCAGCACAGTTCAGTGAAAGTGGTTGTGCAGGTATAGAGGGTGAAAAAGAAGGCTTTAATAATGCTGGCCTTCATCAGTTAGGGCATTGAGTTCTGGATTATGGGCATTATATTGTAGTCATATACTTTTTTGCTGCGGATACACAAAGTGTTATGTACAGTTCTGTTCACCCTGCTGTTGGAAAGATATTATCAGTCTGGAGAGTGTGCAGACGAGATTGCTGAAGATGTTGCCTGGACTAGAGGGCCGAGTCTTGGGAAGAGGTTGGCCTAGCTGGATCTTCATTCCAGAGGAGAATGGAGGTGACATTGTAGGAGTTTATAAAATCAAGAGGGAGTACAGATAATGTGGTTGGTCATGGTATTTTCTCCAGGGTTCAAGATTCAAGATTGTGTAATGTCATTCCAGTTTAGAGAACAAAATAATTGTTACTCTGTGTCCGAAGTAGAACAGAGAAAAAAAACAAAATGATAGGGACCACAATAATAAACAAAACACAGTACATACAGTATGTTAGCTTAAACAATCATTGATTCTATGTCCATAAAGTGACGTTAGGCACAGGAGAGAGTGGACATATGGAGACTGATATTGATTGTCTGTCCATTAAATTAATTCAGGCACAGGAGTGTCTAGAACTGTCAGGAAATGTTAAACTAGTAGTGGGTGGGGTGAGGAGCGTGGGTTAGTGAGTAGACGTGTTGATCAGGATTACTGCTTGGGGTAAATAACTGTTTTGATCTTGATTGTCCTGGCGTGGAGGTTACAGATCCACAATTCACTTAAGGTAGCACCAGAGACGTAAATTGACCTTTGTAACGCAGGCTATTAAGATGAGGGGTTGGGATATTAATGCGAAAGTTGTAAAAGATACCGTGATTCCAAAATATGTAGAATTGTGTGCAGTTCCGGCCACCTACTTGGAGAACAGATATGGATAAGCGTGAAAGAGTGCGGGGAAAATTACACGGACATTGCTGATATTTCAGAAAATATTTATAGTGATAGGTTGAACATATTAGAACATGATTACCTGGAATACAGGGGAATGCGGGGGTATCCTAGCAGTGTCCCAACTTTTATTTGCCATTTCCCCCTACAATTAAAGGAAGGGTCCATGGACCCCAGGTTGGTAACCCCTGCTAGAGATATAGAAATCCATGATGGTATAAGCAGAGTGAATGCAGGTAGGCATTTTCCTCTCAGGTTGGGTAAGGTCATGGATTTAGGGCAAAAAGTGACACATTTAAGGGGTATCTGAGGGGGAACTACTTCATTCAGAGGATGGTGCGAATGCGGAACCGGCTCCCAGCAGAAGTAAGAGATGAAGGTTCGATTGTAGTATTTGGGTGATGTTTGGTAGATATATGGATGAGGGAGGTATAGAGGGCTATGGTTTGGGTGCAGGGGGATGGGACCACACTGAACATGGCATGGAATATATGGGCTAACAGTCTTGTTCCTGTGCTCTAGTGGCTCTATGAATCTAAATTGAAACTTCTACACATAATCGATATTTGTTGCATCCAACGATGTGTTTTTATTTTAGACCAGAGTCCGCACTGCCGGAATTTCTGTAGAGCTGGGACTACCATGAGATTTACTGAATGCACCTTGAAGGGGTAAAAACAACCACTGGAATTTTAGTATCACCATTACAAAATGGCTGAATGTCAGTTCATCTTTGTCACAATGAAACCGAGAACGTGTCACACAGAGTTTGTTGTTTCCCCGCTCGGTTATCTTTGCGAGTCACTTCCTCCGTCACCAGGGCAACAGCTCACCAGAGCTGCAGAGACTGTTGAACGTGTTTATCACTCTCTGGTTGCTGACTCTCAGAGGAGAGAGAGTGGCCTCAGATACGAGGATGCTTTGAGTATTTACTGTCCGGGATGGAATGAAGAAGATTGTAGGGATTGTATTTATGCAATTCTGTTCTGGGTGTCAAACATTTTGCAGGTAGTCAATCGTTTCTACATCAAAAGAACAAAATTAAATCTGCTGTACTGAGTTTCCAGTGCTATATTTTCAATTTTATATTTAAAATATTTTGTTCCTGTTACATGATGGGGAAAGTGCCGGCTCATTGATCTGGGCTACACAGCACTCAGTAATAAGATAATGAACAAATATGCTCAATGTACCTCTGGAGACAAGTTGAAATGTATCCGCAGCCTCTTTGAGACCCAATGCCCATGTTTCCCGGCCGCTCTCCGTCCAGAGAAAGGATCATCAGGCTCCATTTCTGTCACGGGTTGGTGTGGGAGGGTAAGTTTTTGAACTGGGATTAGCTGAGACACTGCCGCATATTACCGGCAGCAAAGAGCCCTGGGAGAGTTGGTGCTTGTGATACGATTTTGGTATGTGGTCTCCAGGAGTATGGGACTGTCAGTGTTTGGGCTTCGGTCTACGTCGGTGCTGGATGTTTCTCCTTCCGCAATGAAGCAGACGTCTCCGGTGGCTGGATATTGGTAGCGCGAATCTCTCAGTGTGAGATGTGGAAAAGATGTGCAAGGCTCTCAGTGTGGGCTGTGACCCTCTGAGGTTGGATCTTGGGATACCTCACATTTTTTAGACCCAGATAAAATGAACCGGGGATCAAGTTGTCCGGGTTTATGAGATGTTGAGCGAGTATTCCTGTTCTGTGCTCAGATATTTGGTTCTGAAGTTCCTTCGGAAGCAAAGCAGAGAATGAATTCCCATTCCATCCCTCACAGGGAGAGGCTGTGGTGAAATACGCTGTTCTGTGTTTGCACCAGTAGAAATAGACCGGGGTTTCAGAATTCAATTCACATTTGGAAATTCCCCCTCACTATCACCTGTCTATCTGCCAGTGGGAGTCAAAGAGAAACTCAAGATGCTGAAGATGGAACAGAACATGGAACAGTACATCACAGGAACAGGCCCTTCGGCCACAATGGTGTGCCAGACCAGCTGAAAAGTAAAGCAACCCCCGCCCCACAAAAAACAATGAATGACTCCTTCCTACACATTGTCCATATCCTCTCAATATTCCTCACACCCATGTGCCTATCTAAAGTCTTTTAAAAGCATCCATTGTATTTGCTTCCACCACCATAACAGACAGCTCATTCCAGACATCCTCACCTGTCTGAGTAAAGCAACTTACCCTCACATTTTCTTTTCACTTACTCTCTCACATGTTCATTGCATGTCCTCTGGTATTAGACGTTTCAAAACAGCGAAACGATACTCCCTGCCGACTCTATCTATGTCTTTCATAATCTTATAAACCTCTACCAGATATTCCCTCAGTCCCCACCGCTCCATGGAGAGCAACCCAAGGTTTTCCAATAAAACCTGGATGATGTTTCAATCCATTCTGACGAAAGGTCAGGAAACCAAATCGCTAATATTGTCTCTTTCCTCGCGGCAGTTCCTTACCTGCTGAGTGTTTCTAGTGATTCCAGTTTCTCTTTATTACATTCACCCTGGAACATTTTAAATCTCCTGCGAATCGACCAGTGTACCAGCGCTCGTTTGAGTTGATAGAAGAGTAAAGAAACCAAAGTTTTTCCCAGTACATTATCCTGGTCCCAATTGTCCCGTTTTCCCGGAAATGTATTCAGTACAGTTGTTGCTAGCAAGGTTCACAAAATAATCTGGAGAATTATAAGCATTATGCACGAGGAGCATTTGATGGCCCTGGGCTTGAGCTCAGTGGAGTTCAGAGGGATGGTGGTTGGGGGTTGGTGGTCGGGGATGTGGAGTTAGGGCGGGTATGATTATTTACACCAACTGAATAACAACAAGTCTGGATGCAGTGGGAATGTAGAGGATGCCTTCATTAGACGGAGAGTCTGGGATCTGACAGTACTGCCTCAGAATAAAGAAGCTTCACTTTAAAAGTGAGATGAGAGATATTACTTCAGACAAAGGTTGGTTGATCTGTGGAATTTCTTACGACAGAGGGTTTCCAGGGTTAAGGAAGGACATCCTGGCTGTAGAGGAAGTGCAGCGTAGATTCACGAGGTTAATTCCTGGGATGTCTGGACTGTCTTACGCAGAGAGATTAGAGAGACTGGGCTTGTACACTCTGGAATTAAGGAGATTGAGAGGGGATCTGATTGAAACATATAAGATTATTAAGGGATTGGACAAGATAGAGGCAGGAAATATGTTCCAGATGCTGGGAGAGTCCAGTCCCAGAGGGCATGGTTTGAGAATAAGGGGTAGGTCATTTAGGACAGAGTTAAGGAAAAACTTATTCTCCCAGAGAGTTGTGGGGGTCTGGAATGCACTACCTCGGAAGGTAGTCGAGGTCAATTCTCTGGATGCTTTCAAGAAGGAACTAAATAGGTATCTTATGGATAGGGGAATCAAAGGATATGGGGACAAGGCAGGAACCGGGAATTGGTAGTAGTTGATCAGCCATGATTTCAAAATGGCAGTGCGGGCTCGAAGGGCCGAATGGTCTACGTCTGCACCTATTGTCTATTGTCTATCAAGGGTGATGGAGGTGATCGTTAGGTATATTCATGTTCTGCATTGCTAAATAGGCTGATAATTATAGCAGGGAAGCAAGAATACAGTGTTGGAAAATAATCCACCATGATTGATTATGGAGCAGACTAGAATGACCGAATCACCTAATTCTGCTCCTGTATATTATGACTTGTATCTTATACCATGACTGAGTGATGACTTCTTTGTATCCCATCACAAACAGTAGAAAATCTTCAGATGCTGGAAATCCAAGCAGCATATACAAAATGCTGGAGGAACTCAGCAGGCAAGGCAGAATCTATGGAAGAGAGTAGTGTCGACATCGAGATGCTGCCTGGCCTGATGAGTTCCTCCAGCATTCTGTGTCTGTTCTTTTGTATCCCATGTCAGGCTTTGTAAATTGTGAGGGATAGTTCCAGATTTCTTCACTCGCATCATGATATATGCGTTCAAGATTTAAATGTCAGGTTAATGCTTTGTTCTCGTTTGTATTAGTAACATACTTCATTATCTGTCTGGTTAAAGTTAGATCTGCAGTGGAGGTTTATTGGAAGAAAAACCCGAACTGGAAGCAAACCACAACTGAAGACGAGGGAACATCAACAAGTGAACCAGCCTGAGTACTGAGAGCACCGACTGGAGAGAACCCATCTGTCTCGGAGATTCCAGTGATTCAGTCAGGAGAAAGTTTGGTGAGTCTAATTTACTCTAACACCGATCCTTTAGACATTACATTTCTGTACCAAGGAAAATAGGAAATAGCTGGAGCGGAACTGAAAAAATGTAGAACTGACAGTTATGCCAGTTGCAATCATTCCAGATCTGCTAATGTCCTGTCAGCATCCCAGCTCCGTGAAGCAACGCACATTCCCTCATATTATTTGCTCATTTCAAACGTGTCACTCCTGATGTTTCCTTGCTTGGCTGTGTTAGGTCATTATAATCTCAAAATGCGTTGACAATTTCCTCCCTTTATGAGACGCCGCAGTTGTTTCCAGCTCGAGTGATTGTAGAAGTGTGGAATTACATGAACTACAGCAACATGTCATTGACTCCTCTGTCTATTGCAAGCTGTAATGATATACTTGCCCTCGAGTATATCGTCGTGCAAGCCTCTGCTAAGAGCAGACCCTCAAGCATGCTGAGTGAGCCCGGTATGTCTCGTGAAGTGACGTGAAATTTACTTGTCTCTCATTGGTGATAGCAAATGCCAGTTTAGTATACCAACCAATGGGGATATGAGCATTCCTCACCTGACTCCCGGGAAAGATACAACAAGCTCGTTTTTTTTAATGTCACTTTTCCTCGCCAAGGAGTTTGGCGGAGCGGCAAGGGTGACGCATTGAAGTGGGAGTGCAGGGGGTTTATCTCCTCTGAAGTGGCGAGGACGAAGAAGGCTTCAGTATATTTATAGCGGACACTGGTAAAGTGTTGCCCTGCAAGTGCGCTGTGGGGGTGATTTTGAGAGCAAGTCACGATCATACTATATGACACAATGGGCTGGAGGGACCCAGTGGCTGTCTTTTGTTTAATGTGCCTGGGTTTAAACAACGGAGTAAACAGACCCTCCTTAGGCCAGCAGGCCGTCCCAGTGGGTGCTGTGGGGACAGACACCTGGAGCATGGTTGATCCTTGTCTGCATTAGCAATTTATCCGAGGGACAAAATGCAATATTTACAAGTCCGATATTGACTGAAAACATCTATATTTATCATGTATTCTGTTTATGATACAATCGTTGTCCACTTTATGTTCAAGTTTAATAACCCCGCCACATGCTTGATGTCATGTGTGGCTTCCGCACACCGGGATCTGACGTCACGTGTGCAGTTCCTTACGTCACACTGGCGTTGAGACGGTCGAACTTTACCGGCTAAGGTAACAATTACCTGACGCACCCACTCCACCTCACAGTCAACAGAGGAGTTACACTCTTCACATAGGTGTGAAGCCATGTTAATCACTGATTACGCCCAATAGCGGAGGCAGAGCAGCTGAGAGGGCGTTACCTCAGCTACCTTCATCTCCCGCTCCCACATCGAACTCCCCGTCAAAGCGGAACAAACCTCAAGTAAATGTCCTGCTTTTTGATTTATTTCCACTTCCCTCCAAGGGAAGTTGGGGGCGTTTATGAAGAGTCTCCTGCGGCTGGAGTCTGATGTATTGCTGAGGGGTAGGAGGAGACCGCTCGGTTCATCGGCTTGATGTTGGCCCCATAGGGAGGGATCTCGGCAGAATGGTGAGTGTGAGGGATTTTGCTGAGAGGATAAAGAAGGTGTGAGAGGGGGTGGACAGAGTCTGAGAGGATGTTTGTCCCAGTGGGGTATCAGGGCGCAGGATGGGGAAAGGAGCCGATTAACAGTGGGGAAGGGACATGAGGGGCTCGTCTGTGGAAATGTTTGAGTCCACGGTGGTGACGAGCAGAGATATTCACCACTTCGGGGGGGGGAGGGGGGTGGCAAGCTCTGGCAGATTGAGCTGCAAGTGGGGCTAATGATCTGAGTAAAGTGGATTGGAGTGGTGTTGGGGGCAAGGCAGGACTGGGCTTGGGTCCTATTGAATGACAGGATGGACTGGATGGGCTGAGTGGCCTGGTCCTATTCTTGTTGACTGTGTATTTAATGAGAAGGAATAACCAATCTCTTCTTGGGTCTGCAGGATGTCCCAGTGGGTGTAGTAGGGACTGCTGATTGGAGCCTAGTTTTTCCCAGACTGTGTCAACAATTTTGCTGAGGGACCAAATTCAACATTTCCAAGTCTGTTCTTGAAAAAAAATGTATATTTGCACATTGTTAATGACAGAGAATGTATATTTATGATTATTGACACAACATATGATACATACTGTTATATACTGTTAATGATATAAAACTTTTATTACTATATTAATAATGACATAGAATTGTATAAATTATGTTCCATGTGTTATCTGAATGTCTTGCCTGTGATGTTGCAAGTCAGTGCTATTCTGTATCTGCATCTTCCTGTACATGCATGTACACTTGTCAATAATTTCAACAGTACCTGCGAAAACTCTGAGATTTGAATATTGAAGATCATCTTGGCATCTCGGTAGGTCAATTATAAAGAGATAATATACTGTTAAGTACAAGACCCTTAACAGAGTCAATGAGCAGAGGGATGTTGGAGTCCCAAGTTCATCGCTTCCTCAAAGTGGCGACACTGATTGACACGGTGGTTAAGGCAAATGGCATGCTTGCCTCTATTAGTGACGGTATTGCATTCAAAATTCAGGAAGTTATGTTGCAGCCTCATAATACCTGAGTTAGGCCACATCTGAAGTGTTTCATACAGTTCTGGTCACCCCCATTCTCGGAAGGATGTCGGGGATTTGGAGAGGGCGCAGAAGAGGTTTACCAGGATACTGCCTTGATTAGAGGGCATGAGCTATAACGGGAGGTTGGACAAACTTGTGTTGTTTGCTCTGGAGCGGCGCAGGAATAAGACGATGGAGGTGTATAAGATTATGAGATTTCTTCGACAGTTTTCTCTGGACCCACGCAGGCTAGGGTAAGAGGATGGAGGTTAATAAGGTTACGAGACACATAGATAGAGTAGACAGAGAATAACTATTTACCCAGGGTAGAAATGTCAAGATCAAGATGCATGCATTTAAGGTGAGGGGGGTTGTTTGAAAGGAGATGTGAGGGGAAAGTGTTTTTTTTTACACAGAGTGGCGGTTTGGTGAAATGTGCTGCCTGGTGTGATGATAGCGGCAGGTATATCGGGGACTTTTAAGAAATGTTTAGATAGACACATGAATGTGAGGGGAAATTGTGTAGGCAGAAGGGATTAGTTTAGTTGGCAATTTGATTAACTGAATAGTTCGAGTACAACATTGTGGGCTGAAGGGCCTGCTCCTGTGCTGTACTGTTCTATGTTCTGTGTTTCTTGTCAAAAGTTTTCGGGGTTACGGAGGCAAAATAAGTGAGTGGGAACAGCAGGTTAGCTGGGGCCCAGTCTGGGATCAGAAGTGAGATCACCCACTTCTGTAGGACAACGGAAATCCTGAGTGCGATTAAATGGCGATGGACTGAATTGCAGTTGGTAGGGAGAGAGGACAAAGGTGTATTGTATTTATTGCAAGCTACTGGGTGTAAGAATGAAAATGACTTTAACAATTATTTGTGCTTTGTTGAGATTGTACCTGGAATATGGTGTAAAATCCTGCTCCCCATACTAACACGGGTTATACAGACCAAAGAACAAACTGCTGGAGGAACTCAGTGGGTCGGGCAGCATCTGTGGAGTGAAATGGACCGTCAACATTTCGGGCCGAGACCCTCCCTCTGGACTGAGAGTGGATGGGAAATAGTCAGAGAAAAGAGGTGAGGGGTGGGGATGGGGCAAGAGCTGGGGAGTGAGAGGTGGATCCAGGTGATGGGGGAGGTGGGAAGGTGGACAGGAGTGGGAGGTGAGTGATTCGGACTGCAGTCGATGGAACTTAATTCCACAGAGGATTAACAAAGACGTCAGAGAGTATTTGCTATAGAGAGTGCAATGAAGATTCGCCAGACTGATCCCTGGAGTGGTGGCATTGTCATTTAAAGAAAGATCAAATGCAAAAACCCCTTCATTTCGAGAATCGAGGACTGAGAGGTGAACATTGAAATGCACAACATCATTATCGGTTGAATCAGGGATCCCTGTCTCTGAAAAAGGGGGTGGACAGTCCCGGACTGAGATGACAGGAAATGTCTCCACTCCAGGGTTAGTGAATGTTTGTAAATCCCCACCAAGAGGCGGTGAAGACTCAATGATCACCCTCACTGAATAAAGAGGCTGGGAGATGGGTGGAGACTGAAGAGATCGAGTCAATGAGGATTGGGAAGAAATGTGGCTGAGATGGGAGAGCAGCTATCATATTGTCATTGGTTAAAGGGGCTGAATGGCCTCCTCATGCCGTTTCTCACTTGATATTTCAGTGTTCCTGTCCAGTGAACCCAGAGGATGTGAATAGAAATTAGTGTTTGTAAACATAGAAGTGATTTGAATGAAAACTGCACAATTTCTTTTTGGGTCTGAACCATCTGTTAGACAGTAATGGGAATCAAACCCGTATTTCTGTGACCTAGGGGGTACAGGGATGGTATGGGAATGATACAGTGAGAAAAATAAAAAACGTAGCTGGTGTTAATTTGAAAAGTGGAAAATGTGGCAGATGGATCAGGTAGCGTGTGAGGATCGAGGAGAGTCACGGGTTTAAATGAAAGACCATGGGTCCATCACACGATCCTGTTTCCTGCTCCCTTTTTACCGCAGATCGGCAGCATCTGCAGGTTATTTTCTTTCTGAGGCCCTGCCCCGCGCTATGAGATACGATCTCATTGCGCATGCTCAGTCACGGGACGGGCAGTGATTTTTTTTTGGATAGATGTGGGGGATCGTGTGGAGTTGGGATCAGGAGAGTAACCTCGCCCCCTGAGGTGGGGAGCCGGGGGAACGATCATTCTCTGTGGGGCGAGACCAACGAGGTCCCGCGGGTGAGAATTGAGGCCGGTCCCGAGCTACATTGGGCAGTGATTCCTGTTATTTCCCTGAACAGCCGGCTTCCCACCGCTTCCCGGACAGAACCTGCTGGGTGGGTCTGGGCTGTGGGACCTTCACACCGAACCTCCTGAGATGAGCTGCCGCTCAGCTCTTGGTCCTGTCGTCCTAGGAGCGGGATGAGGTGATGAGGCCGGGACTGAACCCATCCATTGAGATATATCCTGGGAACTTTATCTCCATCACCTGGCCCAGTACTGGATCCAAACTTCACCTGGATTGATGTCTGGCTTCGATAATTGTTTCCATGTATCTGGGCTCCTAGAGAAAAATATTCTGCACTTCACTTAACTATCCCTGGAGAAGATCCAACCCGGAATCCAGGCTGTCTAATAATTTCCACTCCATGAAAATGGGAAATCTGTTTATTATTGTCACGTATAGAGGTTCAGTGGAAATCTTGTCTTGCGTACCAACTACACATGTCTATTCATTAAACTGTACATTGAGGTGACACAAAGTAAAGCAATAAATATTACAAATCATTATGGTTCCAGAGGAAGTGCCATGCAGAAAGTGTAAGGTCACTTCAAGTAACAGTGTGGTCAGCTGTCCATCTTATCACACTGGGGACATTTAGGTTGTTTATAACAGCAGAATGGAAACCGTCCTTGAGCCTGGTGGTATATGGTTTCAGGTTTTTGTAGCTTTTCCCGATGGGGAATGGGTGAGAAGTGAGAATGTCCCAGGTTGTGGGGATCTTAGAAGTACAAGGCCTGCTTTACTGAGTCAGTGGGAAGTGTAGACAGAGTCCATGGAGGGGAGGTTAATTTCTATGATGTGCTCAGCTGTGTCCACAACTCTCTGTAGTTCCTAGCACTCATGGGCAGAGCAGTGGCCAGACAAAGGTGTCAAGTCTGGATGGGATCCTTTCCATGGTGCGTTGATAACATTTGGTTCGTGGAGAAGGGTAGATGTCAAGTATCCAGTTGTTCTGTTTTGGTCATTTTAGAATCTTTCATACAGTGGTATCTACTATTAATTCAGTAACTGTGTATTCGCTGGAGTACCATCAGCGACCGTCCTTGATTCCTTCTCCTATCTGGTTCCATCACCTCATCCACTGCCCATCTGGTTCAAACTCTGTCCAGTCTGTATCCCATCACCTCAATATATATCAACCATCTTGTTCAAACTCTGTCCAGTCTGTATCCCACCATCTCAATGATATGTATCAACCATCTTGTTCAACCTCTGTCCAGTCTGTATCCCACCATCTCAACGATAAGTATCAACCATCTTGTTCAAATTCTGTCTAGTCTGTATCCCACCACCTCAACGATATGTATCAACCATCTTTTTCAATCTCTGTCCAGTCTGTATCCCACCATCTCAAAATATATATCAAACATCTTGTTCAACCTCTGTCCAGTCTGTATCCCACCACCTCAACGATATGTATCAACCATCTTGTTCAACAGCTGTCCAGTCTGTATCCCACCATCTCAACGATATGTATCAACCATCTTTTTCAACCTCTGTCCAGCCTGTACCACACCATCTCACTGATATATATCAACCATCTTGTTCAAACTCTGTCCCGTCTGTATCCCACCACCTCAACGATATGTATCAACCATCGTTTTCAATCTCTGTCCAGTCTGTATCCCATCACCTCAATATACATCAACCATCTTGTTCAAACTCTGTCCAGTCTGTATCCGACCATCTCAATGATATGTATCAACCATCTTGTTCAACCTCTGTCCAGTCTGTATCCCATCATCTCAACGATAAGTATCAACCATCTTGTTCAAACTCTGTCTAGTCTGTATCCCACCATCTCAACGATAACTGTCTAGTCTGTATCCCACCACTTCAACGATATGTATCAACCATCTTTTTCAATCTCTGTCCAGTCTGTATCCCACCATCTCAATGATACATATCAAGCATCTTGTTCAACCTCTGTCCAGTCTGTATCCCACCACCTCAACGATATGTATCAACCATCTTGTTCAACCTCTGTCCAGTCTGTATCCCACCATCTCAACGATATGTATCAACCATCTTGTTCAACCTCTGTCCAGTCTGTTTCCCACCACCTCAACGATATATATCAACCACCTCATTCAACCTCTGTCCAGTCTGTATCCCATCACCACAATGATATATATAAACCATCTTGTTCAACCTCTGTCCAGTCTGTATCCCATCACCTCAATGATATATATCAACCATCTTGTTCAAACTCTGTCCTGTCTGTATCCCACCATTTAAATGATATATATATATATATATGCACCATCTTGTTCAACCTCTGTCCAGTCTGTATCCCACCACCTCAACGATATGTATCAACCATCTTTTTCAACCTCTGTTTAGCCTGTACCACACCATCTCACTGATATATATCAACCATCTTGTTCAACCGCTGTCCAGTCTGTATCCCATCACCTCAATATATATCAACCATCTTGTTCAAACTCTGTCCAGTCTGTATCCGACCATCTCAATGATATGTATCAACCATCTTTTTCAATCTCTGTCCAGTCTGTATCCCACCACCTCAACAATATGTATCAACCATCTTGTTCAACCTCTGTCCAGCCTGTATCCCACCACCTCAACAATATGTATCAACCATCTTGTTCAACCTCTGTCCAGTCTGTATCCCACCATCTCAACGATATGTATCAACCATCTTGTTCAAACTTTGTCTAGTCTGTATCCCAGCACCTCAACGATATGTATCAACCATCTATTTCAACCTCTGTCCAGTCTGTATCCCACCACCTCAACGATATATATCAACCATCTTTTTCAACCTCTGTCCAGCCTGTACCACACCATCTCACTGATATATATCAACCATCTTGTTCAACCTCTTTCCAGTCTGAATCCCATCACCTCAATATATATCAACCACCTCATTCAAACTCTGTCCAGTCTGTATCCCATCACCTCAATGATATATATAAACCATCTTGTTCAACCTCTGTCCAGTCTGTATCCCATCACCTCAATGATATATATCAAACATCTTGTTCAAACTCAGTCTAGTCTGTATCCCACCACCTCAACGATATGTATCAACCATCTATTTCAACCTCTGTCCAGCCTGTACCACACCATCTCACTGATATATATCAACCATCTTGTTCAACCTCTTTCCAGTCTGAATCCCATCACCTCAATATATATCAACCACCTCATTCAACCTCTTTCCAGTCTGAATCCCATCACCTCAATATTTATCAACCACCTCATTCAACCTCTGTCCAGTCTGTATCCCATCACCTCAATGATATATATAAACCATCTTGTTCAACCTCTGTCCAGTCTGTATCACATCACCTCAATGATATACATCAACCATGTTGTTCAACCTCTGTCCAGTCTGTATCCCACCACCTCAACGATATGTATCAACCATCTTGTTCAAACTCTGTCTAGTCTGTATCCCACCACCTCAACGATATGTATCAACCATCTATTTCAACCTCTGTCCAGTCTGTATCCCACCACCTCAACGATATATATCAACAATCTTTTTCAACCTCTTTCCAGTCTGAATCCCATCACCTCAATATATATCAACCACCTCATTCAAACTCTGTCCAGTCTGTATCCCATCACCTCAATGATATATATAAACCATCTTGTTCAACCTCTGTCAAGTCTGTATCCCATCACCTCAATGATATATATCAACCATCTTGTTCAAACTCTGTCCTGTCTGTATCCCACCATCTAAATGATATATATATGCACCATCTTGTTCAACCTCTGTCCAGTCTGTATCCCACCACCTCAACGATATATGTCAACCATCTTTTTCAACCTCTGTCCAGCCTGTACCACACCATCTCACTGATATATATCAACCATCTTGTTCAACCTCTGTCCAGTCTGTATCCCATCACCTCAATATATATCAACCATCTTGTTCAAACTCTGTCCAGTCTGTATCTCACCATCTCAATGATATATATCAAGCATCTTGTTCAACCTCTGTCCAGTCTGTATCCCACCACTTCAACGATATGTATCAACCATCTTGTTCAACCTCTGTCCAGTCTGTATCCCACCACCTCAACGATATATATCAACCATCTTTTTCAACCTCTGTTCAGCCTGTACCACACCATCTCACTGATATATATCAACCATCTTGTTCAACCTCTGTCCAGTCTGAATCCCATCACCTCAATATATATCAACCACCTCATTCAACCTCTGTCCAGTCTGTATCCCATCACCTCAATGATATATATAAACCATCTTGTTCAACCTCTGTCCAGTCTGTATCCCATCACCTCAATGATATATATAAACCATCTTGTTCAACCTCTGTCCAGTCTGTATCCCATCACCTCAATGATATATATCAACCATTTTGTTCAAACTCTGTCCAGTCTGTATCCCACCATCTAAATGATATATATATATATATACCATCTTGTTCAACCTCTTTCCAGTCTGTGTCCCACCACCTCAATGATATATATCAACCAACTTTTTCAACCTCTGTCCAGCCTGTACCACACCATCTCACTGATATATATCAACCATCTTGTTCAAACTCTGTCCAGTCTGTATCCCATCACCTCAATGATATATATAAACCATGTTGTTCAACCTCTGTCCAGTCTGTATCCCATCCCCTCAATGATATATATAAACCATCTTGTTCAACCTCTGTCCAGTCTGTATCCCATCACCTCAATGATATATATCAACCATCTTGTTCAAACTCTGTCCAGTCTGTATCCCACCATCTCAATGATATATATCCACCATCTTGTTCAAACTCTGTCCAGTCTGTATCCCACCACCTCAACGATATGTATCCACCATCTTGTTCAACCTCTGTCCAGTCTGTATCCCACCACCTCAACGATATGTATCAACCATCTTGTTCAACCTCTGTCCAGTCTGTATCCCATCATTTCAATGACATATATCAACCATCTTGTTCAACCTCTGTCCAGCCTGTATCCCACCACCTCAATGATATATATCAACCATCTTGTCCAGTCTGTATCCCACCACCTCAACGATATGTATCCACCATCTTGTTCAATCTCTGTCCAGTCTGTATCCCACCACCTCTACGATATGTATCAACCATCTTGTTCAACCTCTGTCCAGTCTTCATTGTAAGGTATTTTGTCTCACTGAGTTATTTCTGAAATCGGTGTTTGTTACCTGAAAGTACCAGAGGATTTATTGAATAGAGCATGAGCTAGGGTAAAGACAGCCACTACAATTTTAATTTCAAGGTTACCAAATGGCCGCTGAGTTAATCTTTATCAGACGGAGACTCCCAGCGTTTAAAGTTGAGTCTGTTATTTCCTGTTTTGGTCATGTTTGGAGAAGCATATTCCCTGTTGCCAGGAACAGCCCACAGGACCTGCAGGGAGTAGTGCAAATTTTTCTCTCTCTGGTCATTGCCCCTCACTGAGAGTTAGTGGCCTTGGGAGCAGATGTAACTGACTGATAGTGGGGCAGGAAGGATGTTGTGTTCATCAGATCGCGGAGCAACTTGGACAGTCTTATACTGATACCGGGTCTCTTTCCACAAATCTAATCTGATGAAACAAGAGTCCAGCACTATTATTTCAATTTTATATTAAAAGTGTTTTATTCCTGTTAGCCTACAGGAAATGTGATAGCCAATTGTGCTGGGCATGACCTCATTTAACAATAAGATAATTATAAATTGAGTTCAGTTTAGCTGTTGGAGACGATGTAACACGTATCCCCAGTATCTGTTGACTCACGCCCTGGTTTTACAGCCCGATCAGATGATCATGAGGTTCCTGTTCCTCCATGGGTTGATGGAGTGTTAGGTTTTGAACGTTGGTTGGCCGAAACACTGCATCATATTACCGGAGCAAGGAGTCCTGGGAGAGTTGCTGTTTAGGCTATAATGTTTGGAAACTGCTACCGTGTCCTCATTCTCAAGTATTTTGCCTCACGATCGGTGTTTGTTACCTAGAAATAGCAGAGGATTTGTTTAATGTAGGATAAGGTAAGGTAAAGACAAACATTACAATTTTAGTTTCAACGTTATAAAATAGCCGTTGTTTTAATGTTATATTAAGACACTTTACAAGAGACTGTCAGGGTAGCAGTCTGTCAACTGGTTTTATTCAAGTTGGACAATGCAACAGGACTATGATCCGAAAGACAAGAGTAAATCGATAGGAAAGTGATTTCAAAAGAAAATTTCGTTTTTGGAATGTCCGAGTCAAAACCCTATCGTTAATTCCATAGGGATGTTGTGGTATGGCCTGAAGCAACAGTTCAGGCAAGGAATCCCTCCAACATCCCAGACCTGAAGCAGTTTTGTAACTCGGAATGGCCTAAAATTCCTCCAAACCGATGTGCTTCAAGATCAACAGTTACCAGAAGCACTTGGTTGAAGTTATTGCTGTACAGGGTGTGGGGGTGGGGTGTGGTCGCACCAATTATTGAAAACCAAGTTTCACAGACTTATTTTGAACAAGTACATGTAAAATTGAATCATGTTAATCTTGTCATAACGAGACTCAGAGCGTTTAAAATTGAACCCGTTTCTTACTTTTTCGGTCATTTTTGGAGGGTCTCTTTCTGCATGTCAGAATAACAGCGCATGTGACCAGTAGGGAGTGGTAAACATTTATATCGCTCTCTATTCACCGTTGCTCAGTGAGAGTTAGTGGCCCAGGACCAGATGTAACGGACTGATAAAGTGGTGGGGAGGTGGTTGTGAGCATTGACTGTGTGTACTGAATAATTCCTGTGTTGGAATGCAGGGAAAACTAATGATGATCCCTTGTCCCATCTGGTTCCATCTGCTCATTCCCCGCGCAACTTGTTTAAATTCTGTGCAGCCTGCATCCCACCAGCTCAATGATATGTATCAAACCCCTTGTTCAACCCCTGTCCATTCTGTATTTCAGCACCTCAGTGATATATCTCAAAATTCCTGTCAATTTCTGACCAGTCTGTAATCAATAATTACAATCTTAGTTGCAACGTTGCAAAATGGCGAAAGGTTAATCATGGCAGCATTTAAATTTGAGTCAGTTACTTTATTTTTTTCTAATTTTTGGAGAGCCGCTTTCTCTGTTGCCAGGGTACAGCCCATGTGACCTGCAGGGAGTGGTGCACATTGTAATCGCTCTCTGGTCACGGTCACTCAGTGAGAGACAACGGCCTCGGGACCAGATGTGACAGACTGATAGTGGGGTGGGGAGAATATTATGAGCATTCACTGTATTGACTGTATTATGCCTGTATTGGAATGAAGACAAAACTAATGAATATGGGCATTATATTTGTACAACTTTGTTCAGGCCGTCACAAACGTCTTGTAATCAGTCAATAGCTGTGCATAACTTAAAGTAAAAAGACAGAATATTGGATACGTTCAGCAGATCGGGCAGCATCTTGGACAGTCCCAGTTCAGATACTGGGTCTTTCACAGTTTCTCTTTTCTCAAAGCTAATCTGGTGAAAAAAGTTTCCAGCACAATTATTTCAATTTTAGACAATAGAAAATAGACAATAGATGCAGAAGTAGACCATTCGGCCCCTCGAGTCTGCACCGCCATTCTGAGATCATGGCTGATCATTCCCTATCAATACCCAGTCCCTGCCTTGTCCCCATATCCCTTGATTCCCCTATCCATCAGATATCTATCTAGCTCCTTCTTGAAAGCATCCAGAGAATTGGCCTCCACCGTCTTCCGAGGCAATGCATTCCACAACTCTCTGGGAGAAGAAGCTCTTCCTCAACTCTGTTTTAAATAACTGACCTCTTATTCTCAATCCATGCCCTCTGGTACTGGACTCTCCCAACATCTGGAACATATTTCTTGCCTCAATCTTATCAAATCCTTTAATTATCTTAAACGTTTCAATCAGATCCCCTCTCAATCTCCTCAATTCCAGCGTGTACAAGCCCAGTCTTTACAATCTCTCTGCGTAAGACAGCCCTGCCATCCCAGGAATCAATCTAGTGAATCTATGCTGCACTTCCTCAATTGCCAGAATGTCCTTCCTTAAACCTGGAGACCAAAACTGTACACAGTATTCCAGGTGTGGTTTCACCAGGGCCCTGTACAAATGCAAAAGGACATCTTTGCTCTTGTACTCAATTCCCCTTGTAACAAAGGCCAACATTCCATTTGCCCTCTTCACCGCCTGTTGCACTTGCTCACTCACCTTCATTGACTGGTGAACTAGGACTCCTAGGTCTCTTTGCATTTTTCCCTTACCTAACTCTACACCGTTCAGACAATACTCTGCCCTCTTGTTCCTGCTTCCAAAGAGGATAACTCCACATTTATTCACATTGAATGGCATCTGCCAAGTATCTGCCCACTCACCCAGCCTATCCAAGTCTCCCTGTATTCTCCTAACGTCCTCTTCGCATGTCACACTGCCACCCAGTTTAGTATCGTCAGCAAACTTGCTGATGTAGTTTTCAATGCCCTCATCTAAATCGTTGACATAAATCGTAAAGAGCTGTGGTCCCAATACAGAGCCCTGTGGTACCCCACTAGTCACGTCCAGCCAGTCCGAGAAACACCATTCACTGCTACCTTTTGCTTTCTATCTGCCAACCAGTTTTCTATCCATGTTGAAACCCTGCCCCCAATGCCATGAGCTCTGATTTTACTCACCAATCTCCTATGTGGCACCTTATCGAATGGCTTCTGAAAATCTAGGTATACAACATCCACTGGCTTACCCTCGTCTAACATCCTTGTTACACCCACAAAATACTCCAACAGATTTTATACTAAAACATGTTATATTTTAAAACATTTTATACTAATAATTTTATACTAAAACATTTTATCCCTGTTAGCCTACAGGAAATGTGATGACCAATTGTGCTGGGCAAGACCTCATTTAACAATAAGAAAATGATACAATGAGTTCAGTTTAGCTGCAGGACACAATGCGAAACGTATCCCTAGTGTCTTGTGACTCTCGCTCAGGTTATCCAGCCCGATCATTGGTCCATTCAGATGACCATCAGGTTCCCGTTCGGCCATAGGTTGATGGAGTGTTAGTTTCTGAACTCTGATTGGCGGAAGCACTGCAACATTATACCGGTAACAAGGAGTCCTAGAGTTGAGGTTTGGGCTGTAATCCTTAGTACTTGTACAGATGGGACACGATGCTCCTCCTTCCAAATGAATCAGAAGTCTCGGGCATCTGGACATTGGTTGTGGGTATATCCCTGAATACACCACTTGCTGTGAGATGTGTGGACGATGTGCGAGGCTTCTGGCGTCGGTAAGTGACAGGTTCAGCTGTGTGACCCTTGGGTCATGGGATATCATAGTTTTAGATCGAGTAAAATGGACCCACCGTGTTTGTAAATTTCCCCTCACTGTCACACGCCTGCCAGGCAGCAGAAATCTAACAGAAACTCAAGATGCTGGAGAGCTGCAGTAAAAACTGAAATGTTTGAAGTGATTGTGACGAAATGTGTAAACCTGAATCGTCAAATTTGTTCTTCTTCCCACAGCTGTTCCTTACCTGCTGAGTGTTCCTGTTAATTCCACTTTCCTTTTATTACATTCACCCTGGACTGGGTTATATTTCCTGAAAATGGACCTGAAATCGAAATAGCACGTTCTGTGATAGTAGAACAGTAAAAAAAGCACAACTTTTTCGCAGTAAATTGTTGTGGTATCAATTTGCCTGTTGTTCCTGGGAATCTGTTCAGTGCAGTTGTTGCTAACAAGGTTCACATGAATAATCTCAGGAATAATCGGCGTTTTGTATGAGGAGCATTTGATGGTTCTGGGCCTGTGCTCAATGGTGTTCAGAGGGACGGTGGGGGTGGTGGAGGGATGTATGGTTAAGCAAACCTACCGAATGCTGAAAAGCCTGGATACAGTGGACATGGAGAGGATGTTTCCATTAGAAAGAGAGTTTGTGCTCTGAGAGCACCGTCTCAGAATAAAGACGTCTACTTTTAAAATTGGGATGATAGACAGACAGACATACTTTATTGATCCCGAGGGCAACTGGGTATCGTTACAGCCGCACCAACCAAGAATAGAGTTGAAATATAGCAAAATAAAATCAGAAATAATTAAATAATAAAAAGTGAATTATGCCAATTGGAAATAAGTCCATGACCAGCCCATTGGCTGAGGATGTCTGACACTCTGAGGGAAGATTTGAAAAGTTTGATGGCCACAGGCAGGAATGACTTCCTATGACGCTCAGTGTTGCATCTCGGTGGAATGAGTCTCTGGCTGAATGTACTCCTGTCCCTAACCAGTACATTGTGGAGTGGATAGGAGTCATTGTCCAAGATGGCATGCAACTTGGACAGCAAGCTCTTTTCAAGACACCACCGTCAGACAGTCCATTTCCACCCCACAACATCACTGGCCTTACGAATGAGTTTGTTGATTCTGTTGGTGTCTGCTACCCTCAACCTGCTGCCCCAGCACACAACAGCAAACATGATAGCACTGGTCACCACAGACTCGTAGAACATCATCAGCATCGTCTGGCAGAGGTTAAAAGACCTCAGTCTCCTCAGGAAATAGAGACGGCTCTGACCCTTCTTGTAGACAGCCTCAGTGTTCTTTGACCAGTCCAGTTTATTGTCAATTCGTATCCTCAGGTACTTGTAATCCTCCACTATGTCCACACTGACCCTTTGGATGGAAACAGGGCTCACCGGTGTTTTGGCCATTCTCATGTCCACCACCAGCTCCTTAAATTTTTTCACATTAAGCTGCAGATGATTCTGCTTACACCAGGTGACAAAGTTTCCCACCGTAGCCTTGTACTCAGCCTCATCTCCCTTGCTGATGCATCCAACTATGGCAGAGTGATCAGAATACTTCTGAAGATGGCCAGGCTCTGTACAGTAGTTGAATTCCGAGGTGTAGATGGTGAAACTAAGGGAGAAAGGACCTGTATAGCCCCAATGCTGCTTACCACTCTGTCTGACACACAGTGTTGCAAGCGCATGTACTGTGGTCTGCCAGTCAGGTAATCAATAATCCATGACACCAGGGAAGCATCCACCTGCATCATTGTCAGCTTCTCCCCCAGCAGAGCAGGGCGGATGGTGTTGAACTCAGAGATACCATTGATTGGGTCAGCAGAAATTCTGGTGAGTCTCTTTTAGTCAAACACTGGTCCTTTAGACATTACATATCTATACAAAGGAAGGTAGGAAAGAGTTGGAATGAGACTGAATGTGCCAGGTATGCCTATGTCAGACCGAGCTGCAATCACTCCAAGTCTGGTAATGTGTTGTCCGCAGCCCGGCTCTTTAAAGCCACTCACATTCCCTCAGTGTTTGCTCATTTCAAGCTTTTGCGCGTTTGGAAGTAGATTTTGGTCAGTTCTGAGTGGGGAGCGGGAATGAGAGGGGTTAGTTTATACTTACTGTCTTTCAGAAATGTAACTGCTTGAATTTAATTTGTGCCGACTTACTAACCATATCCTGTACCTTCTCAAATAAATTATCGATATACACGACAAGTTGGAATGGGTGAAACCCCGGGAACATCACTAAGCACGGAACTCAAGTCCAAGTAACAGCTTCTCACCGTGAACTTCTCTTTCCTAACAATCATCTGTTTGGAGACTCTGGGGCCCTGTAACAAACTCATTGTTCACAGCAAGATTAGACAGTAACTAATACAAAGAGGAACTTGCTGCTTCCTGTAAGGGCGCGTATCCTGTCCGATCCAAAGAGAAAATCCTCCGTCATTTACAACTTGATTTGCCTCGGGATCCATCCTTCCCGGTACGCTGCATCCGATAATCTGTAAGCCACCAGCCTCCCCCCCACCCCGCCAATAACCCCACATCCTTCCCATTGTTCACCCCACAATCGAACCCGTGGACAGATTCCCTTCTCCCACATCCACACTCGCAACTTGGGTATCATAACTAACTGATCGTACATTCCCGGCTCGGGCGCAAAACTGAAACCAGGCCTGCAGCACTGGCGACCCCGGACACCCCAGATGACTGGTTCAGTTTCGGCCCTTACCCATTGCAACCGACCTTCGTTTACACAAACCCGAAATAAGCCCCTTCCTCACTGCCGCCCGATCAGGAAAACCGCTGGATTCAGCTGGGTTCGGCACTGTGCCCTGACCTGCAGGAGGTCCCCACAGCGCCAGCTGTGGCAGGATGTCGGACGGACAACACAGAGCGTTCGGGTGTCGGTTCTTTTACTGTGACATCCTCCAAACTTTACATTAACTCCATCCAACCGACTCTGGGCGAACTTCAACGAGCAAGAAATAAATCCCTGTCAGCGATCAGCTGTCTGAATGATTCGCTCACTGTCGGAGTGGTTTAGATTACCGGGAGACAGCAGGGACGAGAGGTCTTCTGTTAACTGATATGAATCTGTGTTTCCCCTGTTGGCAATTCCTGTTTACAGTAGTAAAACTGTTGTTTATGAAAATACTAAACAAAGAGACACTGCACTGACCGAACCACCTCAAATCAGATCACCCTGGACAATCTTCCCCAGAAACATTCTGGCTTTTGTGTCCCAACTCGAGACAGGCACCACACCGCCCACTCTACGGACAACATGGCAGAGCAAGGCACCTGGCAAGGGACTTTACATCACGCAACATCGGATTCAGTGCTGGAACCCGTTAAGTTACCTTCGTTCTCCCCCTGAAATCATTAAAACCTCCAGTAAACAACTTTTGAATGCAAGCTCTCACCCACATGAGACGTCACTCTGGCGCCTCCAGATAAAACCATCAAATACTGGATCAGTATTAGGCCATTTGGCCCATCTGACGTCACGTGCGTCTGCGGGTTTGTTTCGCATGGTTGTGCAGTTCAATCTTTCTTCCGTTCAGATCAAGGAGTGACATCCGTAAATGTCACGTCTTCTCATTGTGGATGGGCATTTATTTGTTCCTTGACTCCATGTCACTGTTACAGATTGCCGAAGTGCAGAAAACGTTTCCAGGTATATAACCCTATTAATGCAAAAAGGAAGCCTTTCCATTCTTTCGGGCTTCTCAAACATTTGTACACTTCAGTGAATTCTCTCGCCAGAAGTTCCAGAGCAGAAGCTCAGTCTGTCTCATATTGCCACACAATAAGTGGGGACTCATTTATTATTCTCATGTACGGAGGGACAGTGAAAATCTTGTCATGCATACATTCCAGCTGGAGAGGGTGCAGAGCAGATTGCTGAAGATGCTGGCTGCATTAGGAACGAAAAGTCGACTGTACTCATTTCCGTACAAGCTGCCTGGCCTGCTGAGTTCCTCTAGCTTTTTGTGTGTGTTCTTTTATATTCCATGTCCGGTTTTGTAAACTGTGCGGGACCGTTACAAATTTCATCACTCAGATCGTTATATCTGCGTTCAAGATATAAATTGCAATGAATTTTGTTTTCAAGAGTATTCAACAGTATGTTTTGTTCTTCCTTATATTGCAAATGTGCTTCATTATCTCTCCGATAGAAGTTAGATCTGCGCTGAGAGATTTGTTGCTTCCCACGACTGGAAGTAAAGAAAAACTGAAGACCAGGGAGCAGCAACATTTGAACGAGACGAAAACTGAGGACACCAGCTGGAGAGAACCATTCTGACTCAGGGTTTCCTTTCATTCAGTCAGGAGAAAGTTTGGTGAGTCTCATTTACTCAAACACTGGTCCTTTAGACATTACATACCTGTACAAAGGAAGGTAGGAAATAGTTGGAGTGAGACTCAATGTGCCCACAGGTACCAGTTATGCCTCTATTAGACCCAGTTGCAATCACTCCAGGTCTGATCATCTGCTGTCTGTAATCCCTGTTTTTTAAAGCCACTCCCATTCCCTCAGTGTTTGATCATCTCAAGCTCTTGCATCTTCTGAAATAGATTTAGATCACTTCTGATGTTTCCTTACTTGGTTGTGTTAAGTCACAATCATCTCAAAATGCTTTGACAATTCCCTGTCTTTACGAGACGCCGCAATTGCTTCGTTCTGTAGTGATCTCAGAAATGTAGAACTGCCACGACCTACAGTGACATGTAATTAATTCTTCCAGCTGTTGCAAGCAATAATGATATACTTCCTTCGAATATATGGTTGTGCAAGCCTCTGCTGAGAACCAACCCATCTGATGCCAAAAGTCCCAGCAGCACATTTCCTTCAGTCACAAAAAGCAAAAGCCAATCGATAATTTACATTTACATACCCTTATTTCATCAAATATTTCTACTAATAAATTCTCAGAACCCATGACCCTGTGATAAAGCAGAAAAAGGTTTTGCAGCGAAGTTATGATCCAATTTGACCCTGTACCAAAGGGACGGGTTGTACTGTACATTTGACTCTGTCCCTCATTCGTGGTTAACAAAACTTCCTAAAATATACACCGAATACTTCTGAAACATCTACAGCATCTGACGAAGCATTGACGTACAATAATCACCGACTAACAACTGCAAAGGAACAAAAGTGTTATCAAAATAAACGTACGCATTTTCTTGAGCGAAACGCTAAGCCTGCTATGGTTTTGCCTGGCTTTAAACCCGCTCTCTAATTTACCGTATCGGAGAAAAACAGGAAAACATGCATTATAGCTTGACGCAACTGCTATAGAGAATGATTTGAAAATATTCATTGTTGCATCTGTAAAGCAACTAATTCAAATAACGGAACTAATTTCCAAAGATATAAACATTAGCTTTAGACGAGAGAAGTATAGAACATAAACATTACGAAAGATGCAGTGGAGCTTGTAGTATATGACAGATCATCATGAATCAATATAGCAGATACATAAATATGAAATATGTAAGTGTATATAGGATATCAACAAGCAAAGGAGATAGTTCACCGCGTGATAAAGAGACATCATTCAACAGAATTTACGTCAGGGCTAAAGAAAGTCTGCCAAACAGAGCTGAATAGTAACAATATAACAAGAGCAATAAACACGTTCGCTCTGCCTATATTAACGTATTCCTTTGGCATAACACCTCGGTCTGAAACTGATCTGGAAAGCTTATACATATGCTCCACTCCAGGACAGTACGTTTGTTGTTTTTAACCTCCTTCAGTATAGGTTTGGCTTTACACTTGGGGTCATTGTCTTGCTGCAAATCAAATATTTTCCCAAGTCGCAGTTCTCCTGCAGACTAAATCAGGTTTTCTTCCAGGATTTCCCTGTATTTTGCTGCATACTTTTTACCCTCCACCTTCACATGACTTCCAGGACCTGCTGTAGTGCAACGTCCCCAAAGCATGATGCTTCACGGTAAGGACAGTCTGATTTTGATGATGTGTAGTGTTAGGATTACATCAAATATAGCATTTAGTCTGATGGGCAGCGCTCAGTTTTGGCTTCATCGACCTGAGAACATTCCGGGTCTCCCACATGTCTTCTGGCAAACTCTGGCCGAGATTTCATGTGTTTTTTTTCTGTATTTTTTTTCAACAGTGTCCTTCGCTTTGCCACTCTCCCATAAATCTGTGACTGGTGAAGCACCCAGGTAACAATTGTTGTCTGCGCAGTCACTGATACTTGCAACTCCACCATAGTTGTCATAGGTCTCTTGGTGGCCTCCGTCACCAGTCTTCTTCTTGTAAGTTCACTCAGTTTTTGAGGACAGCTCCTCCAGGCAGATCTAGGGCTGTACCATTTTCTTTCCATTTATTGATGACTGACTTAATTGTACTCCAAGGGATATTCAGTGACATGAAAATTTCTTGTATCAATCTCCTGACATGTACTTTACAATAACCCTTTAACGGAGTTCCTTGTAGTGTTCTTCTGTCTTCAGGGTGTGGTTTGACTCGCCAACAGTTGAAACTTCCTGGTACATTTGTAGACTTACTGCAATAAATTCAGACATCTTGACTGCACACTGGTGTCCAAAAACAGATCTCAATTTAAATAATAATGTGACTTCTAGAACCGATAGGCTGCACCAGTGCTGACTTGTTGTGTCATATTAAAGGAGGAGGAATGCTTACGCAATCAGTCATTTAGTGTTTTATATTCAGAATTAATTTTGATCACTTTACAGAGATTCTTCCACTTTGACACAAGTCTTTTTTGTCACCCGGTTCGGATATCGCCCAAGTGCGGAGTGAAAGACACAGACGCACGTCGATAGTTTACAGAATTTAATGCGAACAATATTACAGGGAAAAGAAGACAATAAACACTAGGCCAAACAGGGCGGTTGACTAAGACTTTCAAATGGAAAACGAAGCCTGCCCTGCGGCTGAAAAAAACAACTAAATATAAAACTAATACCGCTAGTCTTCAGACTCATTTGACTCGACAGTTCAATTTCTCAGGTCAAATGCAAGCAGGCAGCGAAGAATTGCTGTGTTCAACTCTCGACAAACACTACGATGCCAAGTATTGAGTTAAATACTATCAAAATGAAATAATAATTAACTGTCACGCACATATTCACAAGCGCATGCCGTATCTACTGCGCTGCTGAATCCGTGTTCTGACACTTTTATGTTCATCAGCGACAAAAAAAGCCACATTAATGCCACTGTGATTGAATGTTGTAAAACAATAAAACATGAAAACATAAAATATAGAAATCTACAGCGCATTACAGGTCCTTCGGCCCAAAATGTTGTGTTGACAATGTAACCTTCTCAAGAAACTGCCTAGAGTTGCCCTACAGCATAGCCCACTATTCTTCTAAGCTCCATGTACCTATCTATGAGTTCCTCAAAGTATCCTATTGTGTCCGCCTCTACCACCGTTGCTGGCAGTGCAATCCATGGTCCCACCAGTATCTGTGACATCTCCCGTACCTCCTACTTCCAAGCACCTAAAACTATGACCCCTCGTGTTAGCCATTTCAGCACGATCAAAGCCTCTCATCATCTTATGCACCTTTATCAGGTCACCTCATCCTCCGTGGCTGCAAAGGGAAAAGACCCAAGTTCACTCAACCTATTCCCATAAGACATGCTCTCCAATGCAGTCAAAATCCTGGTAAATCTCCCCTGCACTCTCTCTACAGTATCCACATCCTTCCTCTAGTGAGGTGACCAGAAATGAACACAGTACTCCAAGTGCGATCTAACTAAGGTCATATATAGCTTGGACTTTGTTTCACAGGTCTTGAACTCAATCCCACAGGTGATCAAGGCTGTCACACCATACGCCTTCTTAACAACACTGTTAATCTGCACAGCAGCTTTGAGTGTCTTATGGACACAAACTCCAAGATCTCTCTGACCCTCCACACTGTCAAGGGTCTTACCATTAATATTATATTCTGTCTTCAAATTTGACCTTCCGAAATGAACCACTTCACACTTATCTGGGTTTGAACTCCAAATGCCACTTTTTAACCCAGTTCTGCATCCTATCGCTGTCCTGCTGTGACCTCTGACAACTCTCCAGACTATCCACAACATCCCGAAATTTTGTGTCATCAGCAAACGTACAAACCCACCTTTCCACTTCCTCATCCAGGTCATTTATAAAAATCAGGAGGAGGGGTCCCAGAACAGAACCTTGCATAACACCAAGTGTCGCCATCTTCCATGCAGTATTCCAACCATCTGCAACTTCTGTGGGAAAGCTAATTCTGTATCCACAAAGCAATGCCCCCTTTGATCCCATGCCTCTTTACTTTCTGAACGAGCCTTGCAATGGAAACCTTATCAAACGCCTTACTGAAATTCATATACACTGCATTCACAGCTCCACCTTCATCAACATGTTTTGTTACATCCCTAAAGAATTCAATCATGTTCATAAGGCATGACTTGCCGTTGACAAAGCCGTGCTGATTATCCCTAATCAGTTTATGTCTCTCCAAATACTCATAAATCCTGTCTCTATGAATCTTCCACAACAACACACTCACTCAACTTGCTGACTGGTCTATAATTTAGTGGGCTATCTCTACTAACTTTCTTGAACAAGGAAACGATATTTGCAACCTTCTAAACCTCTGGTCCTTCTCAACACACGATTGACAATGGAAAGATCATCGCCAGAGGCTCAGCAATCTTCCCACAGTAGCCGGGGAGCAGATCTCAACCGGTCCCGGCAGCTTATCTAATTAATGCCTTTCAAATACTCCAGCACATCCTCTTTCTTAATGTCTATTCACTCAAGCATTTCAGTCCGCTGTAAGTCATCCCCACAATTGTGAAGGCCTGTGAATACTGAAGCAAAGTATTCTTGAAGTACCTCAGAATATTTAAAATGATCGGCAGATTGAGAAATGTCTGTCAATAATGTAGCGGTGAATTCTAACCAAACCAAGTTGACATTGCTGGCGACCCCTCACGGATTTGTTCTACTTTCCTGGCGCCCCGTCAGCTCCAATGATGATTGTTATCAAAGTCGCTAATAAGTATTCGATACTTTATTAGCAATCAGCAAACATACAATCTTGAAGCGATGAAACTGAAGTGTCCCCAAGTGTCAGTTCAGCTTATTTGAATCGATTATAATAAAATATATGACATCGGTCAGTTCCCAGCTGTGTACCGCATGGAGCAAAGCAGAAATATGTACCTGATTCCCTTTGTGTTTACCACACCCCGACTGATGTGACCAGTTGCCATAAAAAGCATCATAAAAAACAACATAGAATACAATGCAGGTAGAGAACAGATGCATGGTTCCTACACACTGGTTCAGCTCAAATATAGCGTCTTCCACCTGAAATGTTAACATACTGTCTGTCTTGTTGAATAATTCCAGTTTTATTTATGGTTGAAAATATCCCAACTTGTTTTGGATGTACGGGAGTCGACATTGTGTTCAGCAAGGTGCCATTTAACTATCTGATAATAGCCAGGTGACATGAAAGCTTGACCAGAGTTTAAATGCTAATGATTTTCTTAAAGTCGTACAGCAGAAAATGTAGTGGCTCAGGAGAAGATGTCGCGATGCTGTGTGTGTGTGTGTTTGGTGCGGGGGGAGGGGGGAAGGGGAGGAGGCACAGTGTTTCTCCATAGAATCAAACCACATATTGCCTGAAGCATCATTACCAGGCGATGTTAAAATGAAAGGAGACGGTGAGAACAGGTGTGACAGGGAAATCTATGTAATCCATTGATGAGAGGAAAAGATGTCCGATTGGTCAGCAGAAAAGCTTCAACCCACCCTGGTGTAACAGTTGTCCATTATTCACCATAGCGCCACCAGTGGTAGGAGGACAAAACAGTGGGAGCTGTCTGCTCAACCTGCCTCGCATTCCATTGACACATCATTCCCAGTCCAAGACACCAGATTCGCTCCTAAAAGGGAATTGTCTGCAATATAGCAGGCAGAGTAGATACTGCAGAGAATCCTGGTCCAGTGTACAATCCATGGAGCGATCAGAAATGGACATTGTCTGCCTGTGGGGGATGGACACAGGTGGAGCAGGTCATGTCAAGGCTTCAGTGGACAGGCCCAAGATATTTGGAAGTGTTTTCCTCAGTATAAAAGAAAAACAATGTTCTCCTTTACAGCACAATTAATGTCTGAACCTCCTGTTAATTTTGTTTGAACAGAGCATCAAAATCGGATCACACCCGTCCTCAAAATGGCTCAAGGAGCGGGCATCGGAAGAGTTCCAGTGCAGTCAACATCGGGAAAGGTCACGGGTATGTCGGCGAATTATTTTAATTTATAAATATTGTCTTGACTCTGTGTCTGGGTTTAATTCAATATCATCAATTCCCAAATTATTGGTGAGGGGACTGAGCAGAGACTGTTAACATTTCTGGGGGAAGCACAGTCACACGTGGACAGGGTACAATTACTGTTTTCTTCCTGCTCCTCTCGCAGATTGTGATGCATATTAAAACAGTGAGTATTCCAGAACACAAGACATTCTATAGATGCTGAAAGTTTTGAGCAACACAAAGGCACACAAAATATTGTTGGAATTCACTAGGTCAGGTAGCATCCATAGAGAGAAATAAACAGCTGACGTTTCGGATTGAGACAACAAGGAGTAGAAATGTGGCAATATCTTGAATTTCTGTCCCCTTCATTTCCAGTCCCGATTAAGGGCCTTGGCCTGAATCGTCGATTGTTTATTCTTCTCCATAGATGCTGCCTGATCTGCTGAGTACCTGCAGCATTTTGTGAGAAATCCAGAGATTTGCTGAGGAAGGGGTTGACCAGGCAGGCAGACAGTAACCCAGAGCAAAGCGGTGGTGATGGGCAGTACCAGGAGAGTGATGGTGATGGGTTACTGTATTCTCAGGAAGAAGCAGAGCCTTTTCAAATAGAGAGATATATACCCAGGGACACAAAGGGCAGCCTTCAATAGATGGAATTATGCCTCTTCAGCCCCGGCCGGCAGAAATTTTCTTCTGCTCTTCCCAGGCCCGCGCCCATTTCACCTCCCCTCACTCCCCTCCCATATATACATATTTATATTTCGGGCTGTTTGGTCACTTGGTGCATTATCTTTAGGTTCCAGAGAGAAAGTTCCTGCCCAATAATGCTCCTCATTTTCCTTCACAGGTCCGAGCTCAGTGATCACCGAGCTCCTGGCAAGCTGGGACGATTCCCAGCTGCTGCAGTTGACGGACTTCTACCGGGACAGGCTGGAGCAGGCGATGAAAGGACGGGTGCACGGAGTGAGCCTGGCGTTAACGGCCGAGAATCAGTTCAGTGGAGAGGAACATCGGGTGAGTGGGAGGGAGAATGGGTTTGAATTTTCACACATCACAGGACTGATGGGTGTCGGAATTCTCACTCATCAGATATTATATTAGATAAAAGAACAACTGGGAAATAAATACTGTACATACAATCACAGACATGTGAATCTGAACCAGTGATAGGAAGGGGTTAAAAAACGCGGCAGACTGGTGGGTAGCTGCTGAATGTTAAGAGTGAGCAGCAGCTGTATGGACCGAGAATAGAGGAGATTGTGGAAATATGCCAGGATGTTTAGCTTTCGGAAGTCCGTGTAGCGTGACAGCAGGACGTCACTGAGAAATAGGGTATTATCTGTGTTCGCCACAGGAGCTCGAGTGTGTTCTGTTCTGGGTGGAGATGATTGTTTCACAATCTGTAACTGCAAACAGTTGTCATGTTGGACACTGGCGGACTGAGGAGATGAATCACATCATCTTTTCTGCAACATCTCAGAGACTGTTCATGCTGATACAAAAACCTTCCTGATTTCTTTCATCTGTGATCAATATTTTCTGATTTCTGTTTTACACCGTCAAATCCGGTGAGGAATTATTTATGGATTTGGAGCCACGTCAATGAAGCGGTCACAGACCAGCCAGGATCTCATTGACTGGTGGACCAGGTTCACGGTGAATGTCCTTCCGTGTGCTCTGCACTCAGAATGTCCAGTCCATGTCCAGACAGGATCAGCACCCGTCCGGGTGACTGCTCAGTGTGATCCCGTTGCAGGGCACATCATTTACTTCTCATTCTCTGTGTGAATCTGTCAGTCTCCAATATGTTCACTGTTACTCTTCACAGAAAATCTCTGATCTCGCTGATAAGGGAGAGCGGGCGGACAGTTCTAAACTCCTCCTGAGCCTGGTGATGGAGAAAGGCTCCCGCGCCCGGAGGGTGATGTGGGAAACCTTTGTGAAAATGAGGATTGATGTCCCAAATTTGGACAAAATACTTAAGGAAATGCAGACATATGGTGAGATTATATTAGAGATTAATTTAAATTTGGATCGCAACACAGCACACTTTACAATTTTACAAAAACAATTTCCTCAATTTGTTTAAATTCAAACAGGTTGTGACCCTTCCCATCGACCAATTCCCGCTCAACTTTTACTAAAGATTCTCAATGAGCTGAAAGGTAAGTGAACATGCATTGAACACTGAAGAGTATAATACAGGAATAAGCCATTAGGCAAATAATATTGTGCCGAAACAGCTATGAAATAAATCAAACAATCCTGAAGTCTAATCTCTCCGTTCTTCACCATGTCCACATGCTTCCATCTTCCTTACATCCATGTGACTGTCCAAAAGTCCTTTAAAAGCTTCTAATAATTTGCCTCGACCACCTTACCAGGCAGTGCATTCCAGGCAGCCACGATTGTCTGATTTAAAAAATAAGCTGTCCTTCACATCCCCCTTCATTCTACACCCTCTCACCTTCAATGTATTTCCTCTGGTAATATACATCTCAAACGCGGGAAGCCGATTTCTCGGTCCACTCTATCTAAGCCTCTCATAAACTTGTCATTCTGTGTCAGAGCTCCCCAGAGCCTGCGATGATCCAGAGAAAACAATCTAATTTTATCCAGCCTCTCATGATGGCACATACCCTCTGAACCGGCAGCATCCTGGTAAACCTCTTCTGCCCCCTCTCTAAAGCCTCAAAATCCCTCCGGTGGTGGGGTGATCGGAACGGTACGCAATGGCCCAGGTGAGACTGAGGCAGAGTTTATAAAGTTCAAACTTGTCCTCTGTTTCCACCAACATTTGTAATTTGCGTCGGGCGGTTCAGTTGTTGAGCCAACAGGATCTGACCAGGTAAATGTTGGCACTGTGACAGAGAACACAGTGAGACGCAGGGAAACGTGTTTGCTAGAGGGAGAGTTTTCAAAGGACATTTTGAGGAAAGAGGCAGAGAGCTGGCGAGTTTGAGGAAGGTGGTCACACCGCTCTGGGGCCTGCAACTACAGATCCCCACCGGAGTCTGAGTGGAGAAGGGGCGATCTGGAGAATGGAAAAATAATCTTATATTTCTTCACACCAATAAGTCAAAACCTTCTCTTGCCAACCACTGCCCCTTCCTGAACAGCCTCATCCTGAACCATTTTCCAAACTCCCCCAGTTCCCGCAGATGATCTTTTCTTAGAGTTGGGCGTCACTGAAGTTCTAGTCACAGAACAGTAATAATAGCATCACTTTAATTAGAAAAGCAGGGAACATCCCAACTGGTCTGTTCAACCACAGAGCAGCTCTTAGAGAAATACAAGGAATCTTGGCCAGAACCCTGGTTCAGTCTCTCTCATTTACAAGAACAAATCCCAAAGATGATAATTTAAATATGGGACCAGAGATAGACGAATCAGGTACTTTACAAACTACTCACGTTTCAGGGAGCTCTGTAAATATTGCTCCAGTCCACACCCGGTCAATGAAACCCCTCAGTGTCCTTGAACACGGGTTTAGTAAATCGCTACAAGCTTGTTCCTCATTGACCTTCATCCTGTTTGCAGAGGGAACAGACACAACAGTGAAATTCCCACACCCATTTCTGAATATGAAAAAGATACAGTCCCTGATTATTGAAGAACACAATTTCTGCCACTGTCACATTCTCTAAAGTGAATATGTCCAGGATCAATGTTTTCCTACGCTCCGTATCACAGCTGAACACATTGAATAGAGACCCCACACACCCCTGACAGGATCCTGACTCACTGTGAGACCCCACACACCACTGACAGGGTCCTGACACTCTGTGAGACCCCACACACCCCTGACAGGGCCCTGTCACTCTGTGAGACCCTACACACCCCTGACAGGGTCCTGACCGACTGTGAGACCCCACACACCCCTGACAGGGTCCTGAAACACTGTGAGACACTACACAACTCTGCAGGGTCCTGACACACTGTGAGACTCCACACACCCCTGAGAGGAACACAACATATTGCAAAACACTAACCACCCCTAGTAGGGTCCTGAGCCACTGTGAGACCCAGCACACCCCTGGCACATTCAACGACACACTGTAGAAATAGCACACATCCCTGACAGGGTCGTGACACACTGTGAGACCCCACACACCCCTGACACTGTCCTGACGCACTGTGAGACCCCACACACCCCTGAGAGGAACACGACATACTGCAAAACACTAACCACCCCCAGTAGGGTCCTGAGCCACTGTGAGACCCAACATACACCTGGCAGGTTCCCGACACGCTGTAGAAATAGCACACATCACTGACAGGGTCCTGACACAATGTGAGACCCCACACACCCCTGACAGGGTCCTGACACAATGTGAGACACCACACATCCCTGACAGGGTCCTGACACAATGTGAGACCCCACACCCATGACAGGGTCCTGACACAGTGTGAGACCCCACATACCCCTGGCAGGTTCCCGACATGATGTAGAAATCGCACACATCCCTGACAGGGTCCTGACACACTGTGAGAACCCACACACCCCTGGCAGGTACCCGACCGACAGGGTCCAAACACACCGAGAGACACGACACAAAGCTAAGAGGATCCGGACAAACAGTGAGACCACCCACACACCCCTAACAGGGTCCTGACACACGGTGAGACCCCACACATCTCTGGCAGGGTCCTGGCACACTGAAAAACCACAGACACCCCCAACAGGCTCCTGTCACACTGTGAGACAACACACACCCCTGGCAGGGTCCTGACACACTGTGAGACAACACACACCCCTGGCAGGGTCCTGACACACTGTGAGACCCCAGACGCCACTCACAGGGTCAGATACACTGTGAGACCCACCACGCTCCTGAGACTCCACACAACATTGACAGGGTCCAGACGCACTGTGAGATCCCAGACACCCCTGACAGGATCCTGTCAAACTGTGAGACCCAACACATCTCAGACAGGGGCCTGACACACTGGGAGACCCCACACACCATTGACAGGTTTGTAACACACTGTGAGACCCCACACACCGGACAGGGACCTGACACACTGCGAGACCCCACACACCCTTGACAAGGTCCCGACAAATTGTGAGACCCCACACACCCATGACAGGGTCCTGACACTCTGTGACACCCCACACACCCCTGACAGGGTCTTCACGCACTGTACAACCCCACAAACACCTCATTGATCCGGACACACTGTGAGACACCACACACCAAACAGGGTCCTGACATACTGTGAGACCCCCCACACACCTGACAGGGTACCAACACATTGTGAGATCCCACACACCCCTGACAGGGTCCCGACGCACTGTGAGACCCCACACACGCCTCAAAGGATTCCGACACACTGTGAAACCCCATACACCCCTGGCAGGGTCCTGAAACAATGTCAGACCCCAGAAACTCCTGACATGGTGGCGAAACACTGTGAGACCCCACACACCCCTGACAGGATCCTGACACACTGTGAGACAACACACACCCCTGGCAGGGTCCTGACACACTGTGAGACCCCAGACGCCACTCACAGGGTCAGATACACTGTGAGACCCACCACGCTCCTGACAGTGTACTGACACTATGAGACTCCACACAACATTGACAGGGTCCAGACGCACTGTGAGATCCCAGACACCCCTGACAGGATCCTGTCAAACTGTGAGACCCAACACATCTCAGACAGGGGCCTGACACACTGGGAGACCCCACACACCATTGACAGGTTTGTAACACACTGTGAGACCCCACACACCGGACAGGGATCTGACACACTGTGATACCCCACACAACCCTGACAGGGTCCTGACACACTGCGAGACCCCACACACCCCTGACAAGGTCCCGACAAATTGTGAGACCCCACACACCCATGACAGGGTCCTGACACTCTGTGACACCCCACACACCCCTGACAGGGTCTTCACGCACTGTACAACCCCACAAACACCTCATTGATCCGGACACACTGTGAGACACCACACACCAAACAGGGTCCTGACATACTGTGAGACCCCCCACACACCTGACAGGGTACCAACACATTGTGAGATCCCACACACCCCTGACAGGGTCCCGACGCACTGTGAGACCCCACACACGCCTCAAAGGATTCCGACACACTGTGAAACCCCATACACCCCTGGCAGGGTCCTGAAACAATGTCAGACCCCAGAAACCCCTGACATGGTGGCGAAACACTGTGAGACCCCACACACCCCTGACAGGGTACCCACACACTGTGAGACCCCACACACCCCTGGCAGGTTCCCGACATGATGTAGAAATCGCACACATCCCTGACAGGGTCCTGACACACTGTGAGAGCCCACACACCCCTGGCAGGTACCCGACCGACAGTGAGACCACACACCCCTTACAGGGTCCAAACACACCGGGAGACACCACACAAAGCTAAGAGGATCCGGACAAACAGTGGGACCACCCACACACCCCTAACAGGGTCCTGACAAACAGTGAGACCACCCACACACCCCTAACAGGGTCCTGACAAACAGTGAGACCACCCACACACCCCTGACAGGGTCCTGACACACGGTGAGAACCCACACACCTCTGGCAGGCTCCTGGCACACTGAAAAACCACAGACACCCCCAACAGGCTCCTGTCACACTGTGAGACAACACACACCCCTGGCAGGGTCCTGACATACTGTGAGACCCCACACGTCTCTGACAGGGTCCTGACACATTGTGCTACCCCACAAACTCATTTTAGGTTCCTGACCCACTGTCAGACGCCACACACCCCTAACAGGGTCCTGACACACGGTGAGACCCCACACACCTCTGGCAGGGTCCTGGCACACTGAAAAACCACAGACACCCCCAACAGGCTCCTGTCACACTGTGAGACAACACACACCCCTGGCAGGGTCCTGACACACTGTGAGACAACACACACCCCTGGCAGGGTCCTGACACACTGTGAGACCCCAGACGCCACTCACAGGGTCAGATACACTGTGAGACCCACCACGCTCCTGACAGTGTACTGACACTATGAGACTCCACACAACATTGACAGGGTCCAGACGCTCTGTGAGATCCCAGACACCCCTGACAGGATCCTGTCAAACTGTGAGGCCCCACACATCCCACACAGCGTCCTGACACACTTTGAGACCCCACACACACCTGACAGGATACCCACACACTGTGAGACCCCACATATCCCTGACAGGGTACCATCACACTGTGAGACCCCACACACCCCTGACGGGGTCCTGACACACTGTGAGACCCACCACGCTCCTGACAGTGTACTGACACTATGAGACTCCACACAACATTGACAGGGTCCAGACGCACTGTGAGATCCCAGACACCCCTGACAGGATCCTGTCAAACTGTGAGACCCAACACATCTCAGACAGGGGCCTGACACACTGGGAGACCCCACACACCATTGACAGGTTTGTAACACACTGTGAGACCCCACACACCGGACAGGGACCTGATACACTGCGAGACCCCACACACCCTTGACAAGGTCCCGACAAATTGTGAGACCCCACACACCCATGACAGGGTCCTGGCACACTGTGAGACCCCACACACCCCTGACAGGGTCTTCACGCACTGTACAACCCCACAAACACCTCATTGATCCGGACACACTGTGAGACACCACACACCAAACAGGGTCCTGACATACTGTGAGACCCCCCACACACCTGACAGGGTACCAACACATTGTGAGATCCCACACACCCCTGACAGGGTCCCGACGCACTGTGAGACCCCACACACGCCTCAAAGGATTCCGACACACTGTGAAACCCCATACACCCCTGGCAGGGTCCTGAAACAATGTCAGACCCCAGAAACTCCTGACATGGTGGCGAAACACTGTGAGACCCCACACACCCCTGACAGGATACCCACACACTGTGAGACCCCACATATCCCTGACAGGGTACCGACACACTGTGAGACCCCGCCATCCCCTGTTAGGGTCCCGTCACACTGTGAGACCCGACACAACTCTGGCAGGATCCTGACAAACTGTGAGACCCGACACACCCCTGACAGGATTTTGAAAAACTGAGACCCCACACATCCCACACAGCATCTTGACACACTGTGACACTCCACATACCCCTGTCAGGGAGCTGACACACTTAGAGACCCCACAAAAACCTGACCGTGTCCTGACACTCTGTGAGACCCCACACACCCCTGAGAGGGTCTTGAAAAACTGTGAGAACCCACACATCCCACACAGCATCATGACACACTGCCAGATCCCACACACACCTGACACAGTCCCGACACACTTTGAGACCCCACACACCCATGACAGGATCCTGACACTCTGTGAGGCCCCACACATCCCACACAGCGTCCTGACACACTTTGAGACCCCACACACACCTGACAGGGTCCTTACACATTGTGAGACCCCGCACTCCCCTGTTAGGGTCCCATCACACTGTGAGACCCCACACACCCCTGACGGGGTCCTGACACACTGTCACACCCCACATACACCTGACAGAGTCACGAAACACTGTGAGACCTCACAGCCCTTCCAGAGTCTTGACACACTGTGAGACACCACATACCCCTGGTGTTTTCTAACACACTGTGATTACACAAACACAACCCTGACAGGTTCGTGACATACTGTGAGACCTCACACAACCATGTTAGGGTTCTTACACACTGTGAAACGCCGCACTCCCCTGTTAGGGTCCTGTCACGCTGTGAGACCCCACACAACTCTGGCAGGATCCTGACAAACTGTGAGACCCCACACACACAGCTGATGGGGTCCTGACACTCTGTGAGACCCCACACACCCCTGACATGGTCCCGAAACATTGAGAGACCCCACACACCCATGACAGGATCCTGACACTCTGTGAGGCCCCACACACCCCTGAGAGGGTCTTGAGAAACTGTGAGACCCCACACATCCCACACAGCATCTTACACACTGCCAGACCCCACACACACCTGACAGGGTCCTGACACACTGTGAGACCCCACACACCTCTGAGAGGGTCCCGACATACCTCTGGCAGGATCCTGACAAACAGTGATACACCATTTACCCCTGACAGTGTCCTGATCCACTGTGAGATCCCACAAACCCCTGACAGGGTCATTGCACATGGTGCAACACAGAACACCTCTGACATGGTCCCGAAACTTTGAGATGTCCCACACGCCCATGACACGGCCCCAGACACACTGTGAGACCCCACACAACCCTGGTAGGGTCTTCTCCCACTGTGAGACCCCACACATCCCTGACAGGGTCCTGACACACTGTGAGACCCCACGCCCCTGCCATAGTCTTGTCAGACTGTGAGACCACACACACCCCTGGCAGGGTCCTTACACATTGTGAGACCGCGCTCTCTGCTGTTAGTGTCCTGACACACTGCCAGACCCCACATACCCCTGACAGGGTCCTGACACACTGTGAGAACCCACACACACCTGACAGGTTCCTTACACACTGTGATACCATACAAACACCTCACAGTTCCTGACACACTGTGAGACACCACACACCACTGGTGTTTCCTAACACACTGTGATTACACAAACACAAACCTGACAGGTTCCGGACACACTGTGAGACCTCACACAACCCTGTTATGGTCCTTACACATTGTGAGAGCCCACACACACAGCTGACGGGGTCCTGACACATTGTGAAACGCCATAATACCCTGACATGGTCCAGAAAAAAATTGAGAGACCTAACACACCCCTAATAGGGTTTTGAAAAACTGTGAGACCCCACACATCCCACACAGCGTCCTGACACACTGTGACACTCCACATACCCCTGTCAGGGTGCTGACACACATTGAGACCCAACAAAATCTTGACAGGGTCCTGACACTCTGTGAGATCCCAGACACCCCTGAGAGAATCTTGAAAAACTGTGAGACTCCACACATCCGACACAGCATCCTGACACACTGTGGGACCCCACACACCCCTATCAGGGCACTGACAGACATTGAGACCCCAAACAAACCTGACCATGCCCTGTCACACTGTGAGACACCACACACCCCTGGTGTTTCCTGACAAACTGTGATTACACAAACACAACCCTGACAGGTTCGTGACATACTGTGAGATCTCACACAACCCTGTTAGGGTTCTTACACATTGTGAGACCCCGCACTCCCCTGACAGGGTCCTGACACACTGTGAGAACCCATACACCACTGACAGGGTCTTTACACATTGTCAGACCCCACAATCCCCTGTTAGGGTCCCGTCATACTGTGAGACCCCCACACAACTCTGGCTGGGTCTTGAAAAACTGTGAGACCCCACACATCCCACACAGCGTCCTGACACACTGTGAGACCCCGCATACCCCTGACAGGGTCCTTACACATTGTGCGATCCCCATACATCTCTGGCAGAGGCCAAACACAGTGCAAAACCCCACACACCCATGACAGGATTTGAACCCACTTTGAGATCCCACTACCCAACCAGCAACCTACAAAGGACGTGCTGATCAGCAAAGCTGCTTCTTTGCATTTTGAATCAGTGACAGTGGGCGGGGAGGGGGAGCTGTGATTCTCCGACTTGTTCCTTAAACAGAATGCCCTCTACCCTCTTCTCCATCTCTGTTTGCCACATCAACACTGGGGATTAAAAGTTTCTTCCACAGAAAAAAATGACAGCTGTGACAGTAGTGGGAGATTGTCCGGTACGGGACAGTTAGGGGTCAGTAAACTACCAGGGAAATACTCACCTTCACAGCACAGTTAATGAGGAAATGTGATGATCTGGTGTTTATCTGGAACAGGCCTCTTTGACCAGTCAGCGGTCTGTTAATTGAATTTGCTGTACGAACATCCATTGATGAATCCATCAATGCAATAGCTTTGCGCTAATTCTCATGTGCTTAAATAATAAGTTCTGAGTTGAGGCATCTAACAGTTTGTCCACTGTCTGTACCCATGGAAGATGTTCAACAGAAACACAAGGAGACCCTGCGGACACAAACTGAAACACTGAGAGTGAACACGATCCTGATGAGGGAGAAGGTGAAGGTTTCCCAGCTGGTTGATCGATACGCTGAGCTCACGGTCATTTCTACTGTTCGAGATCGGAGACTGGTGGAACATGAGCTGCTGGCAAGAGGCAGAGACCACGAGGAGTGGAGGGAGAAACATCTGCGGAGAGAGCTGGAGAAAATCAGCACCAGACATCTGTTTCAGAGAAATTACTCACATAGCAGATGGGGCCAAAAGATTCCCGGATGTAAGGCAACAGTGGCCGGAGTCCCGGGGATCGGGAAAACAACAATGGTACAAAAGATTGTTTACGACTGGGCCACAGGGAAAATATACCAACAATTCCAGTTTGTCTTCAGTTTTAAGTTCCGGGATTTAAACTCCATTAACGGCAGAATAAACCTGAGGGAACTGATTCTGGATCAGTATCCTTACTTCGGGAATATCCTGAGAGAGGTCTGGAAGAACGCAGAGGGATTGCTGTTTATATTCGATGGTTTGGATGAATTCAAACACACCATCGATTTTGCTGACAGTCGGAGAGATACAGAACCCAAGCACCAGTGTCCAGATCCCGAGTGGTGGTGTGAAGTGTCTGACATTGTGTACAGTTTAATCCAGGGCAAGCTGCTCCCAGGGTGTTCAGTGCTGGTGACCACCCGTCCCACTGCGTTACGTTTATTGGAAAAGGCAGAGATCAGTGTCTGGGCTGAAATCCTGGGATTTTCAGGTGAGGAACGGAAGGAATATTTCATCAGACATTTTGAAGATCAGACGGTGGCGGAAGCTGTTTTCAAACACGTGATGGAGAACGAGATCCTGTACACCATGAGCTACAACCCCTCCTACTGCTGGATCCTCGCTCTGGCACTGGGCCCCTTCTTCACACAAAGAGTCAGGGACCCTCAGCGAGTTCCCAAGACCATCACCCAACTGTACTCCTACTACATTTACAACATCCTGAAAAACCACAGCCGTGAGATTGAGAACCCCCGTGATGTGTTACTCAGGGTTGGTCAAATGGCCTTCAGAGGAGTGTCCGAGAAGAAGATTGTGTTTATAGATGCAGATTTGATCAAGTACAATCTGCAGCCTTCCCAGTTCTTGTCCGGGTTCCTGATGGAGCTTTTGGAGAGAGAGGATTCTGCCCGGAGCGTGGTCTACACATTCCCACACCTCACCATCCAAGAGTTTGTAGCTGCAGTCGCACAATTCCTGAATCCACATCCCGGGGATATCCTGAAATTCCTTACTGAAGCCCACAACACGACAGATGGGAGATTTGAGGTATTTCTCCGTTTTGTTGCTGGGCTCTCCAACCGAATGACAGCTCGGGGCCTGGAGGAGTTTCTGGGTCCATTTCCTCATCAAACAACCTGCTGGGTGATTGACTGGGTGAATGAGGAGGTTAAACGCCAGAGTAGAAATCTGAGGAGTGAAGCTGGTAAAAGGAGCCGCCTGAACACATTGCACTACCTGTTTGAGTCTCAGAATCGTGGACTGGTTCAAGAAACATTGGAGAGACTTTCATTCTGTGGAATGACACTGACCCCGATTGACTGCGCGGTCCTGTCTCATGTCATCGGACTCTGTGATACAATAAAACACCTCGACCTGGAGAACTGCCACATTCAGTGTGAAGGAATCCAGCAGCTGGGACCCGGGCTGCACAAGTGCCAGGAGTTGGGGTAACTTGATTTATCTCTCACTCTGAACTGTGAAACTGTCTCATTGTGTTGTTTCAATGTAAAGGAATTTCGGTGAATTTGTATTAAATCAGATTGTGAAGAGTTGTGACAAATGCCCAGGGGGTCAGTCAGTAATTCCCCAAGGACGGGAGGGTTCTGTGGTTCCTTGTGGAGGGATGTTGGAGACTTCATCAGATCAGTGAACAACGGCCATTGGTTTAATGGTAATACATCACAGTAATGGCCGCGTTTCTCGCTGCCTGTGACTCGTCCATTGACAATGTTCCTTCTCACTGTTACTGACACCCAGACCGACACTGACTGCAGCAGTTGGGTCAGAGATTCACACCCCTTTCCCGGTGAGGGACAAGAGACCGTTAGCAGACTGTCCCAGTGAGAAGGAAAGAAATACCACTGTGAGATTGTCCTCCCACTGCCTTTCCCCTAGCGTGACTTTGCACACTTCCAGATACGCAAAAAGCGAGGGCGCATCTCCTCTGGGGCTCTGTTCAGAACCAACACACACGTCCAAAAAAAATTCTGCATCCTCTCGTCTTGTAGGATTACCGTTTACCCTTGGAATCCTCCTGTGGGACCTCTCATCCCAATCCCCCTTCCATTCTTTGGAATCTCGCCCCCATCCCCGTTCCTCCTGTGGGCTCTCTATTACTCTTTCCTCATCCTCCTGTGGAATGTCTTTTCCACACACCCCCACTTCCTGTGAGATCTTTCCTCCCCATCCCCCTTCCTCCTCTGAGATCTCCCCACCCTCTTCCTCCGGTGAATCTCTCTTCCCCATTCCTCTTCCTCCGGTGAGATCTCTCCTCCCCATCCCTCTTCCTCCTGTGAGATCTCTCTTCCCCATCTATCTTCCTCGTGTGGGATTTATCTTCCCCATAACCTTTCCTCCTGTGGGATCTCTCTCCCCCATTGACTTCTTCCTGTTGGATCTCTCTTTGGCATGCTCCATTGTCCTGTGCAATTTCTCTTCCCCAACACCCTTCCTCCTGTGAGATTTCTCTTCTCAATCCCACATCCTCCGGTGAGATCTCTCTTCCATATCTCTCCTCCTCCTGGCTGATCTCTCAACCCCTTCCCCCCTCATCCTGTTTAATCCCTCTCTCTCCCCACTTCCTCCATTAGGACCACTATTCCCCATCCCCCTTCCTCCTGTGGGTTCTCTCTTCCTCATCCCCCTTCCTCCTGTGAGATCTCTCTTCCCCATCCCTCATCCTGCTGTGGGATCTCTCATCTCCATCCCCCTTGCTCCTGTGCTATCTCTCTTCCCCATCCCCCTTCCTCCTGTGGGATCTCCCTTCCCCATCCCCTTCTTCCTGTGGGATCCCTTCCTCCTGTGGGTTCTCTCTTCCCCATCTCCTTCCTCCTGTGGGTTCTCTCTTCCCCATCTCCTTCCTCCTGTGGGTTCTCTCTTCCTCACCCCCATCCCCCTTTCGCCTGTGGAAACTCTTCTCCCCAAAGAATCATAAAATCATTTAACACAACAGCACAGAAAACAAGCCATCCGGTCCTTCTAATCTGTACCAAAATCTTATTCTGCGTCCCATTGACCTACACCCAGTACATAACCCTCCGGTCCTCTCCCATCCATGTATCTATCCAATTTATTCTATTTTTAAAGCTTAAGCGTGAGTCCACATTTTGTGCATCAGATGGCAGCTCGTTCCACACTCTCACCACCCTCTGAGTGAAGAAGTTCCTCCTAATGCTCCCCCGAATCCTTTCCCCTTTCAGGCTGAAGCCATTTCTTCTCTTATTTATCTCTCCTAATCTATGTGGAAAGAGCCTATTCACATTTACCCTGTCTATACCCTCATAATTTTGTAAACTTCTATCAAATCTCCCCTCTTTCCTCTACGCTCCAAGCAATAAAGTCCTAACCTGTTTAATCTTTCCTTGTAACTTAACTCCTGAAGAGCCGGCAACATCCTAGTAAATCTTCTCTGCACTTTTTCAAACTTACTGATATCCTTTCTATCGTTAGGTGATCAGAACTGCACACAATATTCCATATTTGACCTCACCAATGTCTTATACAACCTAACCATAATATTCCAACTACTAAACTCAACTTTGATTTATTAATGCCAGGGTGCCAAAAGCCTTCTTTACAACCCTGTCTCCCTGTGATGCCACTTTCAGGGAATTATGTATCTGAACCCCCGGATCCCTTTGTTTCTCCGCACTCTTCAGTGCCCTACCATTTACTGTGTACGTCCTACCTTGATTTGTCCTTCCAAAATGCAACACCTCACCCTTGTCTGCATTAAATTTCATCTGCCATTTTCTGGTCAATTCTTCCAGTTGGTCCAGATCCCTCTGCAAGCATTGAAAGCTATCCTCGCTGTCCACAACGCCTCCATCTTAGTGTCATCCACAAACCTGTTGATCCAATTTATCACATTATCATCTAGATCATTGATATACAGACAACAAACAACAATGGTCCCAGCACAGATCCCTGAGACACACCACTAGTCACAGGCCTCCAGTCTGAGAAGCAATCATCCACTACCACTCTCTGTCTTCTCCCACACAGACAATTCGAATCCAGTTTACAACCTCTCCATGGATACCTAGTGTCTGGACCTTTAGAACTAACCTCTTATGTGGGACCTTGTCAAAGCCCTTACAAAAGTCAATGTAGACAACATCCACAGCCTTTCCTTCATATGCATTCTTGGTAACCTCCTCGAAAAACACTACAAGATTCCTTAAAAATAATCTACCACATACAAAGCCATGGTGACTATCTTTTATCAGCCCTCGGCTGTTCAAATCCTTGTATATCCGATCTCTCAGAACACCTTCAGATAATTTACCTACTACTGATGTCAGGCTCACTGGTCTGTAATGACCTGGTGTACTTTTGGAGCCTTTTTCAAACAACGGAACTACAGGAGCTGCCCTCCAATCCTCCGGCAACACAGCGGTGGTGAAGGAAATTTTAAATCTTTCTGCCAGGGTCTCTGCAATTTCTACATTAGTCTCTCTCAAGGTCTGAGGAAATCTCATGTCAGGCCCGGGCGATTTATCTATCTTTAATTACTGTAAGAGAGCAAGCAGCTCCTCCTCTTTAATCTCTACGCGTTCCATGTCACTACCGTTTGTTGCCCTTAATTCCATATCCGCTATGCCAGTTTCCTGAGTAAACACTGACGCAAAAAAACTGTTTAAGATCTCCAGCATCTCGTGAGGCTCCACACATAGATGACCACTCTGATCTTCTAGGGGACCAATTTTGTCCTTTACTATCCTTTTACTCTTAATTTACATTGAAGAAAACCTTCAGGTTTACCTTCACATTATCTGTCAAAGCAACCTCATGTCTTCTTTTTGCCTTCCTGGTTTCCTTCTTTAGCATTCCCTTACATTTTCTATACTCTTCAAGTACCTCACTTGTCCCTTGTAGCCTATACCTGCTAAACACCTACTTAATCAGATCACTAATATCCCTTGAAAACCAAGGTTCCCTATCCCTGTTAACTTTGCCTTTAATCCTGGCAGGAACATGCAAACTCTGCTTTCTCAAAATTTCACCCTTGAAGGCGTTTCACTTACTGAACACATCCTTGCCAGAAAACAAATTATCCCAATCCACTCTTCCCAGATCCTCTCTCGTTTCCACAAAATTGGCCCTTCTCCAATTCAGAACCTTAACTGGTGGACCAGTCCTATCCTTATCCATAATTATCTTGAAACTAATGACATTATGGTGACTGGACACAGAATGTTTGCTTACGCATACTTCTGTCACCTGACCTGTTTGATTCCCTAATAGGAGATCAGGTACTGCACCCTCTCTCGTTGGTACCTCAATACATTGATTTAGAAAACTTTCCTGAACACATTTGACAAACTCCACGCCATCTAACCCTTTCTTAGAGTGGGCGTCCTCGTCAATATGTGGAAAGTTAAAATCCCCTACGATTACAGCTTCCTGTTTCTTACATTGGTGTGCTACCTCTCCACAGATTTGCTCCTCCGATTCTCACTGACTATTGGGCGGTCTATAATACAACCCTATTAGTGTGCTCACACCTTTCCCGTTCCTCAGCTCCACCCATATGGCCTCTGTAGACGAGCCCTCCGGGCTGTCCCGTCTACACACAGCTGTGAGATTCTCCCTGACTGGTAATGCCACTCCACCCCCTTCTATCCCTATCCCCTACCACGTCTGAAGCAATGGAAACGCGGAACATGAGGCTGCCAGTCCTGCCCCTCCTGCAAACCAAGTCTTACTAATAGCAATAATGTCGATATCACCGTGCCAATCCACGCGCAAAACTCATCTGCCTTACCTACAATACTCGTTGCATTGAAATAGATGCACCTGCGAACATTCCTCTCACATACAAACCTTTGATATCTGTCTATACAAGCAGTCCTCGCATGACCCTTATCCTCCTCCACCTCACTATCTGCTCTAACACTCTGGTTCCACTCCCTTGCAACCTAGTTTAAAACCCCCGGAGCAGAGCTTGCTAACCTACCGACAAGGATGTTAGTCCCCTCCAGTTCAGATGCAAACTGTCCAATTCAAACTGGTCGCAACTCCCCTGGAAGAAAGGCCAATTGTCCAGAAACTTGAACACCTCCCTCACGCACCATCCCCTCAGCCACATATTTTGCTGCATTATCTTCCTATTTCTAGCCTCACTAGCACGTGGCATGGGTAGCAATCCTCCTGTGAGATCTCACGTTCCCATCCCCCTTTCATTCTCTGGGCTCTCTGTTCCCATTCCCACTTCCTTCCAACTGTTGGATCTCTCCTCAGCATCCACCTTCCCCCTGTGGGATCCCCCTTCCCCATCCCCCTTACTCCTGTGGGATCTCCATTCCCCATCCCCCTTCCTCCTGTGGGATCTCTCAATTCCATCCCCGTTCCTTCTGTGGGATATCTCTTCCCCATCCCCCTTCCCCCTGTGGGATCTCACTCACACCCCGCTTACTCCTGTGGGATCTCTACCCCATACCGCATCCCCCTTCCTCCTGTGGGATCTCTCACTCCCATTCCCATTCCTACTGTGAGATCTCTCTTCAAAATCCCCCTTCCTCCTGTGTGATCTCTCTTCCCCATCCCTCTTCCTTCCCTGGGACTTCTGTCCCCAATCCCCTTTCCTCCTGTGGGATCTCTCTTCCCCATCCCCCTTTCTGCTGTGGGTTCTCTCTTCCTCGTCCCCCTTAATCCTGTGGGATCTCTCTTCCCCATCCCCCTTGCTCCGGTGGGATCGCTCTTCCACATCCCCCTTCCTCCAGTGGGATCACTCTTCCCCATCACCGATCATCCGGTGGGACCCCTCTTCCCCATCCCCCTTCCTCCTGTGGGATCTCTCTTCCCCGTCCCCCTTCCTCCTGTGGGATCTCTCTTCCCCATCCCCCTTCCTCCGGTGGGATCGCTCTTCCACGTCCCCCATCCTCCAGTGGGATCTCTCTTCCACATCCTTCTGTGGGATCTCTCTTCCCCTTCACCGATCATCCTGTGGGACCCCTCTTCCCCATCCCTTCTGTGGGATCTCCCTTCCCCGTCCCCATTCCTCCTGTGGGATCTCGCACACCCATCCCCATTCCTCCTGCGTGATCTCTCAATCCCATCCCCCTTTCCTTCTGTGTGATCTCTCTTCCCCATTCCCCTTCCCCCTGTGGGATTTTACTCACATCCACCTTACTCCTGTGGGATCTCTACCCCATACCGCTTCCTCCTGAGGGATTTCTCTTCCCATCCCCCTTCCTCCTGTGCAATCTCTCTTCTCCATTCCCCATCCTCCTGTGCGATCTCTCTTCCCCAACCCCCTTCCTCCGGTGGAGTCGCTCTTCCCCGTCCCCCTCCTTCCTGTGGGATCATTCTTCCCCGTCCGCCATCCTCATGTGGGATCTCTCTTCCACATCCTCTTCTGGGATCTCTCTTGCCCACCCCACCCCCTCCTCCTCTGGGATATCTCTTCCGCATGCCCTTCCTCCTGTGCGATTTCTTCCCCATCTCCCTTCCTCCCCTGGGATCTCTCTTCTGCACCCACTTCCTCCTGAGGGATCCCTACCCCAGCCCACTTCCTCCTCTGGGATCTCTCTTCATAATCCCCCTTCCCACTGTGAGATCAATCTGCCGAAACCCAATTCCTCCTGTGGGATATCTCTTCCCAATCCCGCTTATTCCTGTGGGATCTCTCTTCCCCATCCCGCATTCTCCTCTGGGATCACTCGTGCCCGCCCATCTTCTCCTGTGTGATCTCTTCCCAAATCCCCTTCCTCCTGTGGGGTTTCTCTTCCACATCCCCCTTCCTCCTGTGGGATCCCTCTTCCACGTCCCCCCTGCCTCCAGTGGGAACTCTCTTCCCCTTCCCCCCTCCTCCTGTGGGATCCCTCTTCCCCATCACCCTTTCTCCTGTGGGAGATCTCTTCCTCATCAGTCTTAACGCAGCGGCATCCCTCTTCCCCGTCCCCCTGCCTCCTGTGGGATATCTCTTCCCTATCACCCTTCCTTCGGTGGGATCGCTCTTCCCCGTCCCCTTTCCTCCAGTGGGATCTCTCTACCACATCGTCCTGTGGGATCTCTCTTCCCCAGCCGCCTTCATCTGGGATCTCTCTTCACCATCCCCCTTCACACTGTGGGATCTATCTTCCCAAACCAACTTCCTACTGTGGGATCTCTCTTTCCAATCCCCCTTCCTACTGTGGGATCATATTCCACGTCCCCCTGCCTCCTGTGGGATCCATCTGCCCTGTCCCCCTGCCTCCCGTGGAATCTCACTCCCCCATGCCCCTTCCTCCTTTGGGACCTCTCTTCCCCATCCCCCTTCCTCCTGTGGGATCTCTCTTCCCCATCTCCCTTCCTCCGGTGGGATCTCTCTTCCCATCCCCCTTCCAACTGTGGGATCTCTATTACCATCTCCCTTCCTTTGCTGGGATCTGTCCCCATCCGCCACTCGTCTCTGTGATCTCTCTTCCCCCTCCCTCCAACCTCCTGTGGGATATCTCTTCCCCATCCCCCTTCCGCCAGTGGGATAGCTCTTCACCGACCCCCTTCCTCCTGTGGGGTCACTCTTCCACGTCCCCCTGCCTCCTGTGGGTTCTCTCATCCCCTTCCCCTTTCTCCTGTTGAATCTCACTTCCACATCCCCCTGCCTCCTGTGGGTTCTCTCTTCCCCATCCCCCTTTCTCCTGTGGGATCTCTCTTCCTCATCCCCCTTAATGCTGTGGGATCTCTCTTCACCGTCCCCCTGCCTCCTGTGGGATCTCGCTTCCGCATCCCCCTTCCTCCTGTTGGATCTCTCTTCCCCATCCCCATCCTCCTGTGGGATCTCTGTTCGCCATCTCACTTCCTCCTGTGGGATCTTTCTTCCCCGTCCCACTTTCTCCTGTGGGATCTCTCTTCACCATCCCTCCTCCTTCTCTGGGATCTCCCTTTCCCATCTCCCTTCCTCCTGTGGGATCTCGCTTCCGCATCCCGCTTCCTCCTGTGGGATCTCTCTTCCCCATCCTCCATCCTCCTGTGGGATCTCTGTTCGCCATCTCACTTCTTCCTGTGGGATCTTTCTTCCCTGTCCCACTTTCTCCTGTGGGATCTCTCTTCACCATCCCTCCTCCTTCTCTGGGATCTCCCTTTCCCATCCCCCTTCCTCCTGTGGGACCTCCCTTCCCCATCCCCCTTCCTTCTGTGGGATCTCCCTTCCCCATCCCCATTCCTCCTGTGTGATCTCTCAATCCAATCCCCCTTTCCTTCTGTGGGATCTCTCTTACCCATCCCCCTTCCCCCTGTGGGATTTCACTCACATCCACCTTCCTCCTGTGGGATCTCTACCCCATTCCGCTTCCTCCTGTGGGAATTCTCTTCCCATCCCCCATCCTCCTGTGAGATCTCTCTTCTCCATCCGCCATCCTCATGTGGGATCTCTCTTCCCCATCCCCCAGCCTCCTGTGGGATATCTCTTCCCCATCCCCCAGCCTCCTGTGGGATATCTCTTCCCCATCCCCCAACCTCCTGTGGGATATCTCTTCCCTATCACCCTTCCTGCGGTGGGATCACTCATCCCCGTCCCCTTTCCTCCAGTGGGATCTCTCTACCACATCCTCCTGTGGGATCTCCCTTCCCCATCCCCCTTCACACTGTGGGATCTATCTTCCCAAACCAACCCTACTGTGGGATCTCTCTTCCCCATCCCGCTTCCTCCTGTGGGATCCCTCTACCACATCCCCCTTCCTCCTTTGGCATCTCTCTTCCCCATCCCCCTTCCTCCTGTGCGATCTCTCTTCTCCATCCCCCATCCTCCTGTGGGATCTCTCTTCGCGATCCCCCTTCCTACGGTGGGATCGCTCTTCCCCATCACCCTCCTTCATGTAGGATCCCTCTTCCCTGTCCGCCATCCTCATGTGGGATCTCTCTTCCACATCCTCTTCTGGGATCTTTCTTCCCACCACCCCCCCTCCTCCTCTGGGATCTCTCTTCCGCACACCCTTCCTCCTGTGCGATTTCTTCCCCCTCTCCCTTACTCCTCTGGGATCTGTCTTCTGCACCCACTTCCTCCTGTGGGATCCCTACCACAGCCCCCTTCCTCCTCTGGGATCTCTCTTCTTAATCCCCCTTCCCACTGTGGGATCAATCTTCCCAAACCCACTTCCTCCTGTGGGATATCTCTTCCCAATCCCGCTTATTCCTGTGGGGTCTTTCTTCCCCATCCCGCATTCTCCTCTGGGAGCACCCTTGCCCGTCCCCCTTCTCCTCTGTGATCTCTTCCCAAATCCCCTTCCACCTGTGGGTTTTCTATTCCACATCCCCCTTCCTCCTGTGGGATCCCTCTTCTACGTCCCCCCTGCTCCTGTGGGAACTCTCTTCCCCATCCCCCCTCCTCCTGTGGGATCCCTCTTCCCCATCACCCTTTCTCCTGTGGGATATCTCTTCCTCATCACCCTTAATCCTGCGGGATCCATCTTCCCCAGCCTCCTGCCTCCTGTGGGATCTCACTTCACCATCCCCCAACCTCCTGTGGGATATCTCTTCCCCATCACCCTTCCTGCGGTGGGATTGCTCTTCCCCGTCCACTTTCCTCCAGTGGGATCTCTCTACCACATTCTCCTGTGGGATCTCCCTTCCCCATCCCCCTTCACACTGTGTGATCTATCTTCCCAAACCAACTTCCTACTGTGGGATCTCTCTTCCCAATCGCCCTTCCTCCTGTGGGATCCCTCTTCCCCGTCCCCCTGCCTCCCGTGGAATCTCACTCCCCCATCCCCTTCCTCCTTTGGGACCTCTCTTCCCCATCCCCCTTCCTCCTGTGGGATCTCTCTTCCCCATCTCCCTTCCTCCGGTGGGATCTCTCTCCCCATCCCCCTTCCAACTGTGGGATCTCTATTACCATCTCCCTTCCTTTGCTGGGATCTGTCCCCATCCCCCACACGTCTCTGTGATTTCTCTTCCCCCTCCCCCCCAACCTCCTGTGGGATCTCTCTTCCCCATCCCCCTTCACACTGTGGAATCTATCTTCCCAAACCAACATCCTACTGTGGGATCTCTCTTCCCAATCCCCCTTCCTCCTGTGGGATCCCTCTTCCACGTCCCCCCGCCTCCTGTGGGATCCCTCTTACCCGTCCGCCATCCTCATGTGGGATCTCTCTTCCACATCCTCTTCTGGGATCTCTCTTCCCACCACCCCCCTCCTCCTCTGGGATCTCTCTTCCGCACACCCTTCCTCCTGTGCGATTTCTTCCCCATCTCCCTTACTCCTCTGGGATCTGTCTTCTGCACCCACTTCCTCCTGTGGGATCCCTACCCCAGCCCCCTTCCTCCTCTGGGATCTCTCTTCTTAATCCCCCTTCCCACTGTGGGATCAATCTTCCCAAACCCACTTCCTCCTGTGGGATATCTCTTCCCAATCCCTCTTATTCCTGAGGGATCTCTCTTCCCCATCCCGCATTCTCCTCTGGGATCACTCTTGCCCGTCCCCCTTCGCCTGTGTGATCTCTTCCCAATCCCCTTCCTCCTGTGGGTTTTCTCTTCCACATCCCCCTTCCTCCTGTGGGATCACTACCCAAGCCACCTTCATCTGGGGATCTCTCTTCACAATCCCCCTTCCCCCTGTGGGATCCCTCTTCCCCATTACCCTTTCTCCTGTGGGATATCTCTTCCTCATCACCCTTAATCCTGCGGGATCCCTCTTTCCCGTCCCCCTGCCTCCTGTGGGATCTCTCTTCCCCGTCCCCCAACCTCCTGTGGGCTATATCTTCCCCATCCCCCAACCTCCTGTGGGATATCACTTCCCTATCACCCTTCCTGCGTTGGGATCGCTCTTCCCCGTCCCCCTTCACACTGTGGGATCTATCTTCCCAAACCAAATTCCTACTGTGGGATCTCTCTTCCCAATCCCCCTTCCTCCTGTGGGATCCCTCTTCCACGTCCCCCTGCCTCCTGTGGGATCTCTCTTCCCCGTCCCCCTGCCTCCCGTGGAATCTCACTCCCCCATCCCCCTTTCTCCTGTGGGATCTATCTTCCTCATCCCCCTTAATCCTGTGGGATTCCTCTTCCTCGTCCGCCTGCCTCCTCTGGGATCTCTTCCCCATGCCATTTCCTCCTGTGGGATCTCTCATCACCATCCCCCTTCCTTCTGTGGCATCTCCCTTCCCCATCCCCCTTCCTCCTGTGGGATCTCTCACTCCCATCCCCATTCCTCCTGTGTGATCTCTCACTCCCATCCCCATTCCTCCTGTGTGATCTCTCAATCCCATTCCCCTTTCCTTCTGTGGGATCTCTCTTCCACTTCCCCCTTCCCCCTGTGTGATTTCACTCACATCCACCTTCCTCTTGTGGGATCTCTACCCCATACCGCTTCCTCCTGTGGGATCTCTCTTCCCATCCCCCTTCCTCCTGTGCGATCCCTCTTCTCCATCCCCCTTCCTCCTGTGGGATCTCTCTTCCCCATCCCCCTCCCTCCTGTGGGATCCCTCTTCCCCGTCCGCCAAACTCCTGTGGGATATTTCTTCCCCATCAACCTTCCTGCTGTGGGATTGCTCTTTCCTGTCCACTTTCCTCCAATGGGATCTCTCTACCACATCCTCCTGTGGGATCTCTCTTCCCCATCCCCCTTCACACTGTGCTCTATCTTCCCAAAGCAACTTCCTACTGTGGGATCTCTCTTCCCAATCGCCGTTCCTCCTGTGGGATCCCTCTTCCATGTCCCCCTGCCTCCTGTGGGATCTCTCTTCCCCGTCCCCCTGCCTCCCGTGGAATCTCCCTCCCCCATCCCCCTTCCTCCTTTGGGACCTCTCTTCCCCATCCCCCTTCCTCCTGTGGGATCTCTCTTCCCCATCTCCCTTCCTCCGGTGGGATCTCTCTTCCCATCCCCCTTCCAACTGTGGGATCTCTATTACCATCTCCCTTCCTTTGCTGGGATCTGCCCCCATCCCCCACTCGTCTCTGTGATCTCTCTTCCCCCTCCCTCCAACCTCCTGTGGGATATCTCTTCCCCATCCCCCTTCCTCCAGTGGGATCGTTCTTCCCCGTCCCCCTTCCTCCTGTGGGGTCCCTCTTCCACGTCCCCCTGCGTCCTGTGGGACCTCTCTTCCCCATCCCCCTTCCTCCTGTGGGATCTCTCTTCCCCATCTCCCTTCCTCCGGTGGGATCTCTCTTCCCATCCCCCTTCCAACTGTGGGATCTCTATTACCATCTCCCTTCCTTTGCTGGGATCTGTCCCCATCCCCCACTCGTCTCTGTGATCTCTCTTCCCCCTCCCTCCAACCTCCTGTGGGATATCTCTTCCCCATCCCCCTTCCTCCAGTGGGATCGTTCTTCCCCGTCCCCCTTCCTCCTGTGGGGTCCCTCTTCCACGTCCCCCTGCGTCCTGTGGGACCTCTCTTCCCCATCCCCCTTCCTCCTGTGGGATCTCTCTTCCCCATCTCCCTTCCTCCGGTGGGATCTCTCTTCCCATCCCCCTTCCAACTGTGGGATCTCTATTACCATCTCCCTTCCTTTGCTGGGATCTGTCCCCATCCGCCACTCGTCTCTGTGATCTCTCTTCCCCCTCCCTCCAACCTCCTGTGGGATATCTCTTCCCCATCCCCCTTTCTCCAGTGGGATCGTTCTTCCCCGTCCCCCTTCCTCCTGTGGGGCCCCTCTTCCACGTCCCCCTGCGTCCTGTGGGATCTCTCTTCCCCATCCCCCTTTCTCCTGTGGGCTCTTTTCTCCATCCCCCTTCCTCCTGTGGGATCTCTCTTCCCCATCCCCCATCCTCCTGTGTGATCTCTGTTCGCCATCTCCCTTCCTCCTGTGGGATCTATCTTCCCTGTCCCCCTTTCTCCTGTGGGATCTCTCTTCCCCATCCCCCTTCCTTCTCTGGGATCTCCTTTTCCCATCTCCCTTCCTCCTGTGGAATCTCTTCCCCATTACCCTTCCTCCAGTGGAATCGCTGATCCCCATCTCCCTTCCTCCTTTGGGATATCTCTTCCCCATCCCACAATCTCCTCTGGGATCTCTTCCCCATGTCATTTCCTCCTGTGGGATCTCTCATCACCATCCCCCTTCCTCCTGTGGGACCTCCCTTCCCCATCCCACTTCCTTCTGTGGGATCTGTCTTCCCCATCTCCTTTACTCCTATGGGATCTCTCTTCCCCATCCCCCTACCTCCTGTGTGATCTCACTTCCCCGTCCCCCTTTCTCCTGGGGGATCTCTATTCCCCATCTCCTTTACTCCTATGGTATCTCTCTTCCCCATCCCCCTACCTCCTGTGGGATCTCACTTCCCCGTCCCCCTTTCTCCTGTGGGATCTCTCTTCCCCATCTCCTTTCCTCCTGTGGGTTTGCTCTTCCCCATCACCCTTCCTCCTGTGGGAATTCTCTTCCCCATCCCTTTAGCACGGGTGGGTCGATTTCACTGTGTCCCATTGACATTTCTGCATTTCGGTCAGGAACACTTTTCTCTCCATCTGGAAATGAGAGAGAATATGTGGAGTTTACAGGGTCACACCGACAGACTAGATTACTGACAATTGCTGAATACCCTGGAGCTGGGCAGTGAAGGACATTGACAGTGATGGGAATTCCGATCAGTGATTTACTGAAGGGTTTAATGTTTCCAGAAATATCCGAGTGAGAGAAATTCCCCCAGACCCACGGTTTGAATCACTTTGTTCATCAATATGTCTGATTGTGTTTAGACTTGGGCGGAACGACCTGGGAGATTCAGGGGTGAAACTGGTGTCTGCGGCTCTGAGGAACCCGGAGTGTAAAATACAGAAACTGTGGTAAGTACCAGACTGTTGGAGATTGTGTTTACAGTCACTGGGTGTCTGACACTGAACATTAATGTGATCAGTAGAAACCAAGAAACAAAGAAAACGTACAGGACAATACAGGCCCTTCGGCCCACAACGCTGTGATGAACATGTTTCTATCTTAGAATTATCTCGGTTTTACCCAGAGCCCTCTATATTTCTAAACTCAATGTCGCCATCCTGGAGTTAAAAGATCCGATCGTTTCCGCCTCCACCACCGCCACCAGCAGCCCATTCCACACACTCACCACTCTCTGTGTAAAAAAACTTACCCCTGACCGCTCCTCTGTACCTACTTCCAAACATCTTAAAAATATGCCCTCTCGTGCTAGCCATTTCAGGCCTGGGGAAAAGCCTCTGACTATCCACATGATCAATGCCTCTCATTATCTTGTCCAGCTCTATCAAATCACCTCCCATCCTCTGCCTCTCCAAGAGAATAGGCCGAGTTCACTCACCCTTTTCTCATAAGGTATACACCCCAATGCAGGCAACATCCATGTAAATCTCCTCTACACCCTTTCTATGGTTTCCATGTCCTTCCGATAGTGAAAAGACCAGCATTGAGCACTGTACTCCAAGTGGGGTCTGATCAGGATCCTATATAGCTGCGACATATAACTATGTAACCATAACAGCATGGAAACAGGCCATCTTGGCCCTTCTAGTCCGTGCCGAGCAGTTACTCTCACCTAGTCCCACCGAACTGCACTCAGCCCATAACCCCCCATTCCTTTCCTGTCCATATTCCTATGCAATTTTACTTTAAATGACAATACCGAACCTGCCTCTACCACTTCTGCTGGTAACTCATTCCACACAGCCACCACTCTGTGAGTAAAGTAATTCCCCCTCGTGTTACCCTTAAACTTTTGCCCCCTAATTCTCAAATCATGTCCTCTTGTTTGAATCTCCCCTACTCTCAACGGAAAAAAGCCTATTCATGTCAACTCGATGTATTCCCCTCATAACCTGTCAACTCTTAAACATTACCTCTCGACTCTTAAACTCAATCCCACGACTGATGAAGGCCAATAAACCGTATGCCTTCTTAATTACAGAGTCAACCTAGATAGCAGCTTTGAGTGTCCTATGTATTCGGACCCCAAGATCCCTCTGATCCTCCACATTATCAAGACTCTTGCCATTAACACTGTATTCTACCAGCATATTTGACCTACCAAAATGAACCACTTCACACTTATCTGGGTTGAACTCCATTTGCAACTTCTCAGCCCAGTTTTCATCCTTTTGGTGTCCCACTGTGACCTCTGACATCCCTCCACACTATCCAAAACACCCCCAACCTTTGTGTCATCAGCAAACTTGGCTTGGGTATTTTCCACTTCCTCATCCAGGTCACTTATAAAAATCACAAGACTAGGGGTCCCAGAACAGATCCCTGAGGCACTCCACTGGTCACCAACCTCCATGCAGAATATGACCCATCTACAACCACTAATGGTCTTCTGTAGGCAAGCCGATTCTGGATCCACAAAGCAATGTCCCCTTGGATCCCATGCCTCCTTACTTTCTCAATAAGCCTTGCATGTGGTACCTTATCAAATGACTTGCTGAAATCCATATACACTACATCCACTGCTCTACCTTCCGGTCCCGGTGACTTATCCAACTTGATGCTTTCCAAACGCTCCACCACATCCTCTTTCTTAATATCTACATTCTCAAGCTTTTCAGTCCACTGCATGTCATCCCTACAATTGCCAAGATCCATTTCCGTCATGAATACCGAAGCAAATGGTTTATTAAATACCTCCGCTATTTCCTCCGGTTCCATACACACTTTTCCATTGTCACACTTGCTTGGTCCTATTCTCTCACATCTTACCCTCTTGCTCTTCACATACTTGCAGAATGCTTTGGGGTTTTCCTTAATCCTGTCCACCAAGGCCTTCTCATGACCCCTTCTAGCTCTCCTGATTTCATTCTTAAGCTCCTTCCTGCTAGCCTTATAATCTTCCAGATTCATATCATTACCTCATTTTTTGAACCTTTCGTAAGCTGTTCTTTTCTTCTTGACTAGACTTACAACAGCCTTTGTGCACCACGGATCTTGTTCCCTACCATACTTTCCATGTCTCACTGGAACGTACCTACTCAGAACCCCACGCAAATATCCCTTGAACTTTTTCTACATTTCTTCGGTATGTTTCCCTGAGAACATCAGTTTCCAATTTATGCTTACAAGTTCCAGCCTGATAGCCTCATAGTTCCCCTTACTCTAATTAAGGGTTTCCCTAGCTTGCCTGTTCCTATCCCTCTCTAAGGATATGGTAAAAGAGATAGAATTGTGATCACTATCTCCAAAACGCTCTCCCACTGAGAGACCTGACTCCAGGCCAGGTTCATTTCCCAATAGCAGATTAAGTAAAGCCTCTCCTCTTGTAGGCTTATCTACAAATTGCGTAAAGAAACCTTCCTGAACACGCCTACCAAATTCCACCCCATCTAAACTCCTCACTCGAAATCTGTCAATCAATATTTGGTAAGTTAAAATCTCACACCTCAACAACCCTGTTATTGTTACTCCTTTCCAGAATCTGTCTCCCTATCTGCTCCTTGATGTCCCTGTTACTGTTGGGTACCCTATACAAAACACCGAGGAGAATAACTGACCCATTCCTGTTCCTAACTTCCACCCACAGAGATGCTGTAGACAACCCCTCCATGATGTCCTCCTTTTCTGTGGCCGTGACACTATCTCTGATCAACAGTGCCAGGTGCCCACCTCTTTTGCCTCCCTCCCTGCCCTTTCTGAAACAATTAAATCCTGACACTTAAAGTAGCCATTCCTGCCCCTGCACCATCCAAGTCTCTGTAATGGCCACCTCATTATAGCTCCAAGAGCTGATCCACGCTCTCAGCTCATCCGTTTTATTCATCATACTCTTTGCATTAAAATAGACACATCTCAAACCATCGGACTGAGTGCCTCCCTTCTCTATCTCCTGCGTATCCTCCCTTTCACACTGTCTCCAAATTCTCTCTATTTGTGAGTCAACCTTCCTCTCCTCCATCACATCAATTTGGTTCCCTCCCCACAGCAATTCTAGTTTAAACTCTCTCCAGTCGCCTTAGCAAACCTTCCTGTCCGGATATTGGTCCCCCTGGGATTCAAGTACAACCCGTCATTTTTGCACAGATCACACCTGCTCCAAAAGAGGTCCCAATGATCCAGAAACTTGAATCCCTGCCTCCTGCTCCAATCCCTCAGCCACGCGTTTATCCTCACCTCATCCTAATCTTATTCTCACAGTCAGTAATTCCGAGATCACTACCTTTGAGGTTCTGCTTCTCAATTTCCTTCCTAACTCCCTGTACTCTGTTTTCAGGACCTCTTCCCATTTCCTACCTATGTCACTGGTACCAATTTGTACCATGACCTCTGGCTGTTCTCCTTCCCACTGCACGATATCGCGGACGTGATCAGAAACATCCTGGACCCTGGCACCTGCGAGGCAAATTACCATCTGAGTTTCTTTCCTGCCTCCACAGAATCGTCTGTCAGACCCCCTAACTATAGTCCCATATCTCTGCTGCCTTCCTCTTCCTTTCCGCACCGTTCTGAGCCACAGGGCCAGACTCTGTGCCAGAGGTGTAGCTGATGTTGCACCCCCTCCAACAGTACTTGATCAGGAGTACTTATTGTTAAGGGGTATAGCCACTGGGGTATTCACTAGTACCTGCTTCTTGCCCTTCCCTCCCCTGACTGTGACCCACTTCTTCAGTCTCCCGTGGCCCCGGTGTGACCACCTGCCGGTAACTCCTCTCTATCACCTCCTTGCTCTCCCTGACCAGACGAAGGTCATCGAGCTGCATCTCCAGTTCCCTAACTCAGTCCCTAAGGAGCTGCAGCTCGACCCACCGGGTGCAGATGTTGCCGTCCGGGAGGCTGGGAGTCTCCAGGATCTCCCACATCTGACACCGAGCACAGAAACCCAGTCTCACACACATACTGTCTGTATTGTAAACAGATAACCTACCTCGCCTCGACCCTTTATCGCCGAAGCCCCGTTGAGCCAAAGCCTTCCTACTCTGTCTCCCGCTCCTCTGACGCTCGCTCTGTAAATCTGTCTTCCTTTTAAACTCTTCTCGCTGTTCCCACTGGTCGACTTGCGCAGTCGTTCTGAAGAAAAAAATCAGTAACTGTGTTACTGATAAACACCGGGGCTTTGTACCGTCTCCTGTCTCTCTGTGTCCTTCACCCTCACTCTCTCTCGTCTTCAGGTTGAATTATGTCGGTGTAACAGATTCTGGTGCCGAGGATCTCGCCTCCGCTCTCAGTACAAACCCATCACTGACGGAGCTGAACCTGAGTGATAATAAACTGGAAGATTCAGGAGTGAAACTGGTGTCTGCGGCTCTGAGGAACCCGGAGTGTAAAATACAGAAACTGGTGTAAGTACCAGACTGTGGGAGATTGTGTCTACAGTCACTGGGTGTCTGACACTGAACATTAATGTGATCAGTAATTGTGTTACTGATAAACACATGGGGATTTGTACCATCTCCTGTCTCTCTGTGTCCTTCACCCTCACTCTCTCTCATCTCCAGGCTGTGGCGTGTCGGTCTCACAGACTCTGGTGCCGAGGATCTCGCCTCCGCTCTCAGTACAAACCCATCACTCTCGGAGCTGAACCTGAGTGATAATAAACTGGGAGATTCAGGAGTGAAACAGGTGTCTGCGGCGCTGAGGAACCCGGAGTGTAAAATACAAAAACTGCGGTAAGTACCAGACTGTGGGAGATTGTGTTTACAGTCACTGGGTGTCTGACACTGAACATTAATGTGATCAGTAATTGTGTTACTGATAAACACTGGGGATTTGTACCGTCTCCTGTCTCTCTGTGTCCTTCACCCTCACTCTCTCTCATCTCCAGGCTGTGGGATGTCGGTCTCACAGATTCTGGTGCCGAGGATCTCGCCTCCGCTCTCAGTACAAACCCATCACTGACGGAGCTGAACCTGTTATCAAACCCGCTGACAGACCGATCTGTCCCCGCTCTCCGCCGCCTCATACTGACCCTCCCGAGTCTGGAGCGGATCTGGTGAGTGTTTGTGTTAATGTTCAATGTGATAAAATATCAGCGGATCGGCGGGTTTTCTGGTGATATTTGTCTGTGAGTGTTGTTGAAACATTAACCCCGGCCCCCTGTTACTGACACTGTTGTGTAATCTGTTTATTTCATCTTTATTCTTCCATCTGTTTCAGGCTGGCGGGGAATCGGTTCAGTGAGACAGGGAGGAAGGAACTGAGATCTCTGCAGGAACCCAGACCCGGACTGAGAGTGATCCTGTCAACATCTGAATGTGTGAACATCCCCGCCCGCGGGATGGGGTTGTGGACATTTGGCCGATTCCCCGTCCTCCCCTTTAACTCCCGCCCTTACCTTTAATGGCCGCGCGCCGGGGGTGACTCCGAACGGTTTTAACGGAACCAGCTCAAGTCTCGCGCTGTGCGTCGCTCGGACGTGTTTCCACCTGTTGTCCGGCGGCGCAACTTCCGCCGGATGTGCGTGTACGAGACTCCCACCTGACACCCCGGGGACTTACTCAGACAGAAAGAGTCCGGGGTCTGGGGCTCAGTCTGGGTCACCGATGTCCCGGGGTGGGATTATCCCGGGAGAGAATCTTTTTGCTCCCTTTGCCGAGGACGGTGCATTCGGCAGCCTGGCCCATATAATGATGTTAAATGGACAAATATCTCGGCAGTGACCCTGGATCTGCAGCGATCTCGGACACGGCCCTGAAGTGTGATTTTATAATCATCGGTTCCCCGATGCAGAGTGACGGTGAGAAACGGGACTGAATATTCAAACCCGTTGTCGCCGGTCAGTTAATTGTGTGTGACCGTGAATGAGTAGGGAGCGATCATTTATTCCCGCACGTCAGCAGCTCACACATTCTTTAATTTACATTTGTCATGATGAAATCAATAAACCGCTGTAACTTCCTGTCCTGGTGCCGGACTCAAGTTTTATTTGAGGCTTCTGTTGCCCCCGCACGCTGTGCACTGCAACAGTGGGTCGGAGCTCCTCACACTGACACAGTAGCGTCTCAGCTCCAGGCTGTGGGAGGTCGGACTGGCAGAGTCTGGGTGCCAAGGATCTCACCTCAACCGAACTCCCATTCGGGCTATCTGTCCCCCTCCTGCCCCCCCGATTGAAAATGGTGACCAGGCAGGGAAGGACAGAAGGATTTAGAATGGTCACTAGGGAGGGAGTGAAAGGTTGACTGAAAATGGTCTCCGGGGAGAAAGTGATGGGCTGAGTGACAATGGGCGCCATGGAGGGGGCGATGGGCGGAATTAAGATGGCCGTGGTCACCAAGTTTGTCAGGGCCGTCAGGGAGGGAGTGATACACTGACAAGAGAGTGGGAGTGACAGGCAGAGTTAAAATGAACAACAGGGTGAGGATTGTGCACTGACTGAAAATTATCACGGGGTGGGGGAGTTACCTGCTGATTAAAATAGGATTCTGGATTAAAGCCTGAATATAATATTATTACCGGGGCAGAGTGTCGCGCCGAGATAACATTGTCACCAGGGACGGGGAGACGCACGCATTGAAAATGATCACCAGGGAGGGAGGGATGCATTGACAAATCCGAGGGAGTGGCGGCCCGACCTGATTCCTTTGTCACAATGGCCGGCAGGGAGATGGTGATGGACAAACTTCAAATGGCCAACAGGGAGGGAGAGACGCAGCGGGTAAAATGGCCGAAATGGAGACAGTGGCACATTGGGAAGAGAGAGGGGGTAATGGGTCGATGTAAAATTATCTAATGGAAGAGAGTGACGCTCTGATATGAAATAGCCGTTGTTTCGCATAAAATGCCGGACGGGGCAGTTTAGGATTCGTGATACTTTGATTAAAGTGGGCGCCGGGGAGGGAGGGGGTGAGATTCCGATTGAAAACGGCCGATACCACCGTTAATGTTACTGAGGAAAAGGGAGAGATGTGGTGACGGAAGGAGACCCCGTTCGGCCGGGTTGAAACGGGACCAAGGAGGGAGCGACGTCTTGGTTAAAGTGAGCGGCAGAGAGGAATGTTCCGGGAGTCTCCCGCATATTGATAGCGGCTCCCTGAAGCCCGCGAATTATATACAATATCCCGGATATCGATTTTTGAGAGGGAGAGGGAGAGGGAGGGAAGGGGTTTGCGAGTGATGTTATGGGAAGGACGGTGACAAGATGGTGAGTATGAGGAAGTGGGAAGGAGGGTCTCACACTGTCACAAAATGACTGTCAGCAGAAGGTTAAATAGAGAGTCGGGAGATCGGGAGCCGAGTGAAAGGAGAGGAGGGATGAGGAGTTGAGTTTGAATAAACAGGGAGGAAAGTGAGTGAACGGTGAGGAAAAGGGTTTGCCCCATTCTCTGATGCTGGGAGAGTGGTTGTCAATGGTAACCATCAAAAAATGGCCGCCAGCCAGGGTGAAATGGGCGGTGATAGCAAGGGGACAGAGACCGGAGTGTTTCAGGAGTGACGGGACCCGAGGGTGGGAGAGGGCGGCTCGTAACAAGGGAAATGAACTGGGGGGTTCTCACGGGGGAGGAATGTGACACCGGGAAGAGGCCAGCACCGTTACCCTCCTCTCCCCTCCTCAGTCTCGAAAGTCCTGCTTTGACTTTTCTTTCGGGCTGAGCCTCAGATCGCTCGGCCCGAATCCTTCAGGTTGTCCGGTGGAGTAGGGGGACGTGTCGTCACTGAGGCCCATCAAAGGCAGGAGCGAGCGCCGGCTTGCCGGAGAAGATGGAGACGAGGTCTGGCGGTGCGGGCTGGTTGGCGTGGATCACCACCATTTTCTGCAGGGTGGGGGAGAGGGACGGGTTAGATTGCGGAGGGGAGGGGAGACAGAGGTGAGGAGAGGAGATAAGACCCACTACCCACTTCCTCAGCCTCTCTCTCCCACAGTCCCCTCTCTCCATCTCTTCCCCCACCTCTCTCTCTACACCCTCTCCCCACCCTATCCTCCTCTCTCCATGCCTCTCCCCACACTATCCTACTCTCTCCACGTCTCTCCCCACCCGATCCTCCTCTCTCCACCCTATCCTGCTCTCCACCCCTCTCCGCATCCTATCCCCCTCTCCATACCTCTCCCCAACCTATTCTCCTCTCCCCACCCTATGATCCTCCCTCCACCCCTCTCCCAACCCGATCCTCCTCTCCCCATCCCTTCCCACTCTATCCTCCTCTCCACTCCTCTCCCACCCTATTCTCCTCTCCCCATCACTCTCCCCACCCTATCCTCCTCTCCCTATCCCTCTCCGCACCCTATCCTCCTGTCTCTACCCCTCTCCCCACCCTTTTATTTCTTTTACTGTCTAGTCCATCAGCAATAACAGGAACGATTTTCTAATTCCCTATATAGTATGAAATTATAAGTATTATCGCGGATAAATTCCCCCGTGAAAAAGACAGTGATGTGCGAGTATGAACAATCATTGTCAGACAAAAAATACAGATATTGGCAACAAATAATTCTGTTTTAGGGTAGCAGGCAATCATATGTGCGGTACCGCACAGGATGAAACCCATCTGTTACGATATAGACTGTATCGATTAGGTCGGGACCGGGCGTTTTATTCTTTTCTGGCGTTCCCGGCAATGTGAAATTAGGCGATGTGGGGAATTATGAGGACAGAATATATTTTTTCTCCTGGCTTTCCCGGCGATGTGTTATTTGCAGAATTATGAGGATGCCAGGATGACTTACTGCCATTTAGTGAATCTCGATGTGTGCGGAAATCCATGGCAATTACAAATAAATAATGTGGATAAATGTAACGTATGAGGAAAATTAAAAGCGAAGTGCTACCAAAATAGGAATTTGCATTATATATTGGAAATGTTTCGTGTGCTGATTCTCGGGTCACCTGGAACACTGTTCACGTGTAAATAGTGCAACCAGTCAGATTCAGAGATGGTCAGTTGATATTCTCAGCAAGTAACTTCTATCCCCCTGTCAGAGTCATGTTTCCCTACTCCAACTTCGTCTCGACATTATGAGACAAACATTGTTGTATCGCGTGCAACCTGTGCTCCTTGCTTAAGAAATACCGACTCGCAATAGAGGAATGTTCACCATCTTGGCTTCTGACGTGGCTGTACCGTGACGGGGATTGGATCACGTGGACTGGACGCTCCGTCACGAAGCTGCTTCCTTCAAGCAATGACCTGTGCATTCATTCACACCGAGCAAGATGAATGATTTGCAAATATTGCAGATAATCTCTATCTGAGTTGACATGGTCGGCACAACATTGCGGGCCGAAGGGCCTGTAATGCGCTGTAGATTTCTATGATTGACAGTCTGGGTGCAGAGAATATGTATCCTGTACCGTGCCGTCGAGGCCTAGGAGGTAAAATTTCAGAAGAATGAATACACTGTTCACGACGGATATCAGATGAAATTCTTTACCGCTCGTGAATCATTGCAATCCGAAAGCAGTGAATCTGAGGTTAACAGTAACTCAACCTTACCCTTGATGTTTAGTGGAGGGCGATTAAGTTGGGGGTGCCTGATTACGGATCATATTGTTTATGTCATTCCGTTCTCTTTCTCCAGTGAATTTAGTGGCGATTGTGATCCTGTCCCGGGGAAAGTGCGGTCTCTCCACCTGCACCACGCGGTACATGGTGGCCATGGTAGCGGCGGATCTACTGGTCATTATCACTGAGGTCGTTTTGTATCAACTCCAATATCATTATTTTCCTGTTTGTTTCTCTGTGTGCACTGTTCTCCGTGTCCTGTCCCGCATTGCCGTGAACTGTTCCGTCTGCTTCACCGTCACTTTCACCTTCGATCGGTTTGTTGCCATTTGCTGTCAGAAACTGAAAACAAAGTACTGCACGGGGAGAACGACGGCCGTGGTTCTAGCGCCATCTAGCGGTCCGTTCTGTCTGAAAAACGGCCCACTCTACTTCACTTACAGAGAGATCATTAACAATGTACCACGGTTCTGTTATCCGAAGCCAAGTTACTTCACTGAACCGGCGTGGGTGGCGTATGACTGGTTTGACATCGTGTTGACTCCATTTCTCCCATTCGGTGTAATTCTGCTGCTCAACGCTCTGACAGTCAGGCACATTTTAGTGGCCAGTCGGGTCCGTAGGGGTCTGAGGGGTCAGGGCAAGGGGGGAAACAGCAGTGACCCGGAGATGGAGTGCCGGAAGAGGTCTGTGGTTTTGCTCTTCACCCTCTCCGGCAGCTTCATCCTCCTGTGGCTGACGAATGTTGCAGAATTTATCTACTATCACATCACCGGGATAGGGACACAGGGGAATGACTGGGGAATTATTTCCGCCGGTGCCGGATATTTGTTAAGCGTCCATCCGAAGTACCCGGTGGGGATGACCCGATGTCATTGATCCGTGTGGAGTGGGTGGGGTGACCGGACATCTATTGCTGCCGATGGAATTTACCCCTCCATCCATTGATCCCGGTGTGGTTACTAACCATCCTTGTCTCCCGGTTGTGTGTCCCTACATCCATTGATCCCGGTGTGGTTACTAACCATCCTTGTCTCCCGGTTGTGTGTCCCTACATCCATTGATCCCGGTGTGGTTACTAACCATCCTTGTCTCCCGGTTGTGTGTCCCTACATCCATTGATCCCGGTGTGGTTACTAACCATCCTTGTCTCCCGGTTGTGTGTCCCTACATCCATTGATCCCGGTGTGGTTACTAACCATCCTTGTCTCCCGGCTGTGTGTCCCTCCATCCATTGATCCCAGTGTGGTTACTAACCATCCTTGTCTCCCGGTTGTGTGTCCCTACATCCATTGATCCCGGTGTGGTTACTAACCATCCTTGTCTCCCGGTTGTGTGTCCCTACATCCATTGATCCCGGTGTGGTTACTAACCTCCTTGTCTCCCGGTTGTGTGTCCCTACATCCATTGATCCCGGTGTGGTTACTAACCATCCTTGTCTCCCGGTTGTGTGTCCCTACATCCATTGATCCCGGTGTGGTTACTAACCATCCTTGTCTCCCGGTTGTGTGTCCCTACATCCATTGCTCTTGGAGGATTTGACCTTTCATCAGTTGTTCCCGGTGGCCGTGACGCTCCATCCACTCCTCCCTGTGGATGTGACGCTTCATATACTGTTCCTGACAGAGGCTTGTCCTTGTTCATTTCATCTGATGTCAACTCGTAATGTCTGTCACCATGGAGACGATGCCTGCAGTATCGGCCGTCACTAACACTGAGCCCAATATACATCACTTTCCCTGCCATCTGACTCTGCTCGAGGCTTCCACAGCTCAGCCATTGCCTCCAGTATCTGCGGACTCCAGCACCGACTGCTCAGACAACGCCTCCAGTATCTGCAGACTCCAGCACCGACTGCTCAGACAACGCCTCCAGTATCTGCAGACTCCAGCACCGACTGCTCAGACAACGCCTCCAGTATCTGCAGACTCCAGCACCGACTGCTCAGACAACGCTTCCCATGAGAGTGGCGGACCGTAGTTATTGACTTTCTGCTGCTTCTGGAGGGTGTGTTCATGCCGGCGGACAATCTCCTTTCTTCAAACATACTCTTAGGTCAATCGACGTTTCAGTCATCGATTCAGGAAAGGTTGAGGAGTTTGATCTGAAAGGAGAACAGCGGAGAAGATTTAGCGGTGATCGATAAGATTAATCAGAAACCGCAACGAGCCACAAAGCAAGAGAGATCAGAAACTAAGTACAACGTGCAACAGCGTCGACTTCAGGCGGGAGGGGGGGGGGAGCTCAGAGCAACTGGTTCGATGAGTGAACAGGGGCTGTGGACGAGAATTGGGGTCAAAAGGACACTGATATCTGAACTGTTCCATTCTCCTGATGACACATCACTGCCTCAGCTCCACTGTAATCGCATCTTTGACCGATAGGGGGCAGAAAATTACCAGATGCTAATCGGGCCAATATTACATATTTCTGTACTATGACATTTCCCGTCAGTGAAGTCAGGTATTAAACACTACATTATCAATCCGCATCACTACCGTCACAGATATTTGGAATTCCATTACCATGTCCTTCTCAGCAAGGCAGCGTCCATTATTCAGGGCCTCCAGCACCCAGAGCACACCCTTTTCTCACTGTTACCATCAGGGAGGAGGTACAGAAGCCTGAAGGAACACACTCAGTGATTCAGGAACAGTTTCTTTCCCTCTACCATCCGATTCCTAAATGACCAATCTTTGGACAATACCTCAGCATTTTTTAGTGTACAGTATTTCTGATTTTGCACCTTTTTCAAAATCTATTCCATAAACGTAACTGTTTTACTTGTTTATTTACTATTATTGTTTTATTTGTTATTATTATTATTATTATTATTATTATTATTATTATTATTATTATTATTATTATTATTATTATTATTATTATTATTATTATTATTATTATTATCATTATTATTATTATCATTATTATTATTATTATTATTATTATTATTATTATTATTATTATTATTATTATTATTATTATTTCCTCTGCTAGATTATGTATTGCATTGAACTGCTGCTGCTAAGTTAACAAATTTCACGTCCCCTGCCGCTGATAATAAACCTGATTCTGATTCTGATCGGCACTCACGAGAACCCCGTCAGTCTCTGTGAATATCCCAGCACTTCTCACCCATGGACGATCATCACCACGTACCTCAAATTTGATCCCGACCTGCCGTTCAGTACCCATCTAGTGAAATTAATCCCGTAACCCATGACCCATTGATATATTACTGCAACGAGTATGTAGTCACAGTGGAAGTCTTTCCTTGTGTGCCACTCAGTTCAGATCACTCAACACATAAGCACTTCGTCACGAGCAAACTACAGAATATGGGATACGGTGCAGTATTCCCAATGGAAATGCTGGTCAGTAAGTCAAATATGTAAACCCGACCACCTACCTCACTATCAACAACGCTACCAATTAGCTGTCATTGTTGGTACTAATGTAATAAATGCAGACTCTCTGTCGGTTTAAGCATTTTCACCAGTTCGAGGGTCGTGTGTACGGAGATTGAATTACTCTGCTTCACGTGACGGGCTGCACCAGTGCTGGAGGGACACAGCCGGTCAGACAGCATCTCTGGAAATGAAAAAGCGGTTGACGTTGCGGGTGCGAACCTAGGAAAGAGCTGGAGAACAAATGGAGGAAGATGTCGGAATAAGACTGTTTGGGCAGCGGGAGGAGGACAAGCCGGAAGGTGATAGTTGAAATCACGTGATTGGAGTAGGGTGAACAAGTAAGAGGCTGGGAGGGAATTAGCGGAATAGACACAGTGCTTGAGATGAAGGAATATGATGGGAGAGGAGAGTTGACCACGGGTGAAAGGGAAGGAGGAGCGGTACCGGAGGATGGGAAAGACAGAAGGGGAGAAGAGTAAGAGTCCAGAGTGGAGAAATGAAGAAGAGGGAAGGGAAAAAAGGAAATATCGAAGATGGAGATAGCCATGTCCATGCCATAATAATGGAGGTTACTTCGACGGAATAAAAGGTGTTACCCCTCCAATCTGAGAATGTCCTATCGTAGCAGAAGATGAGGCCATGGATACGTCGCACGTGGAAAGGGGATAGAAATGGAAACTGCTGGTTGCTGGAAATAAATTGTCGATGCAGCTAAGGTCTTCGACGATGCGTTCATGAATCAGGAAAAGGGTCCCGGCCAGAGCGTCGACATATTTCCAGAGATGCTGCCTGACCTGTTGAGTTCCTCCAGCATCTTGTGTGTGTTGCGATTCATTGGATCAACGGTTTGGTACGTTGGCTGTCTTCGTAAGCTTGGAAGCGACATTAGTTTAAGGACCCTTCACAATGTTACAGAGCGACATACAAACAAAAACTTATCCTGTTTTACATAATTCTATTGTTAGATCTGTCACCGGAACAATTCACAGAGTTAAACAGAGCAGCCGATGACAATACAGCATTGGTCTATGATGCCCACGCCCATGGTGCCAAGGAATGGACAGGATCTACGATAACAACCACTAAACCGAGAGGCGAGCCTGGGAGTGTTTCACAACATTCACTGACTTCTCCAATCGTCATTTCTTTGTCTGAGATTTTGTAATTTCGTGTCATGCAATCCATATCTCATCGCAATTGGGATTTTAATTGAATGACATCATGTTTATTTCTACCCCAGCTTTTGGAAAGCACGTCAGCCTTGTGTAGTATTGAATATTCAGTGTGCTGGAGCGAGTATAAATGAATGACCGTAAAGATTTATCAGCTCGGAGTTTCTTCAGCGAGATCGCGATGCAACTGGAAGACAGGCTGGATATCATACAGCATGCTTGAAACATTTTACCGTGTGAGAAAAATATACTTCTTGATCATGGCCGTTATTGGTGTTCCTGGTAAGAACAGAGGCGGAGTGAAGTTTACAGTTTAGTGTCCGCGGTCTTTGGACGCGTTCGCTTACCGACAGCGTTGTGATGACCGCGAGTGCGGTGCAGAGATTGCGACAAATCCCTGTGTCCGTTCAGAGACTCCCTCGCAGTTTAACCCGTGGGCTCGACGGAATGTAAAGCGGCAGTTGAAACAGATGTAGAGGGGAAGATCGAACAGTTAGATTCATTGTGTGGATTCATAGCAGGCAGTTCTGATTTATCAACGCAAAGCCGCTGTCAAAGTAAACTCCGATAATCCAGCGCGCTCGGCACCTTTACGGGCTGGTTGGTATTATTCCGTGTCAATAGCGTAAGATGTTTACATTCAGATTTATCATACTGCGCTGCGTTTGAAGAAATCGCTTCAAGTCTGAAGGGAAGGTGGGGGGCGGATAGCCGCTGATATTCAGGGGAGAACGCTGGACATCACTTGTGAGTAAGTCACCGAACCATCGTGAGATTCCAAAATTCAAGTGAGGGTCTGTTAGAGGTTCAGTACACCAGGGCTCGTTTCCGTGTCCTGCGATACGTGTAGTGAAGAGGGAGTGATAGAGCCAATCCAGCAGTGTCTGTTGGAGGTCGGACGGGGTAAGGTACATGTGATACTCCGCTCTGGAACAATGAGTGCAGAGCCAATCCAGCAGTGTCTGTTGGAGGTCGGACGGGGTAAGGTACATGTGATACTCCGCTCTGGAACAATGAGCTTGGCAGCATTTGGAATAATACGGCAGAAATTTTGGACCATCCACTAAATGATGCAAATATTTTGCAAATTAAAACACATACATTGGCTTTCTTTTGGAAATTGGATAGTTTAAGCACTAATGCTTAAAATACATGCTAAATCTTTAAAATCGGGGAACAGAACTTTCTGATTGCAATCGACCACGGTCAAGCTAGTTGCAGAATTTTAAAGAAGCGAACTGAGAGAGGTCTCTGTTCGCGGGTGGCATAAAGGAGCTGAGGTGAAGTCATGCGAACGGGAGACAGAAGCGGCGGGAGCGGGGCTCGGCTGAGGGGCGATTCCAGGACGTATCTGACGGAAACGCACAAAACATCGTCGCCGAGAAATTGCCGAGCTTTCCAAGCTTTGTATATGTCAAAAACCTGATCGTGGACGTTTGGAATTATTTCTCTAAACCAAAGCATATACGCCAATTCGTTGACAATGCATCCTTCCCAAACCCTGCTCCTTTTCCTGGACCGAGTACTGTTACCATTCAGCCGGCATGCATGCAGTTGTAAGAGGAATCTGCGATTCCCGCTTTAAATTTTTTAAACTCCGGAAATGCATTGCCAGCAAACTTTGATTGCTCTGAATTTTCTGCACATCTCTGTGCTGAGAGCCGTGGTGCGGCGTGACAGTAATTCACTCATTATTTTTTCTGCTGTTCCCCCAGTTAATTTAGTGGCGATTGTGATCCCGTCCCGGGGAAAATGCGGCCTCTCCACCTGCACCACTCTCTACCTGGTGGCCATGGCAACGGCGGATCTACTAACCATTATCTTTCAGGTCATATTGTGGCGGATCAGTTATTATTACTTCCTCGGTTCTTTTCTGGAGATGACCCCCGTATGCAGTTCCATCTCTGTCCCAGCAAGGGCAGCCACAGACTGTTCTGTCTGGTTCACCGTCACCTTTACGTTTGATCGGTTTGTCGCCATCTGTTGTCAGAATCAGAAAGCAAAATTTTGCACCGGGAAAACTGCGGCAGTAGTTCTGACAACAACCGGCGTTCTTTTCTGTTTTAAAAATTTGCCCTACTTCTTTATGTATCGACCTCTGAAAGTAATTGATAATATACGCTGGGACTGCATTCGTAAATCGAGCTACTATACGGATCCCGGGTGGGTGGGATACAGCTGGCTTTCTACCGTTCTAGCGCCATTATTCCCGTTTGTTTTAATACTACTGCTCAACGCTCTGACAGTCAGACACATTTTGGTGACCAGTCGCGTCCGTAAGGGGCTGAGGGGTCAGTGCAAGGAGGAGAACCGCAGTGACCCGGAGATGGAGAGCAGGAGGAGGTCTGTGATCTTACTTCTCTCCATCTCCGGAAGCTTCATCATCCTGTGGTCAGTAAAAGTTGCCGAATTCCTTTATTACATCATCGCCGGATTGGATCAGAATAGTTACAACGATTCGGAATACATATTTCAACATACCGGATTCATGCTGATGATATTAAGTTGCTGCACAAACACGTTTATTTATGGGGTAACTCAGTCCAAGTTCAGAGAGCAGTTCATCAGCGCAGCGAAATATCCACTCACGCAATTATTCAACTGATTAACAAACAAAATATCTAAGTTCCTCTCAGAGGGTGGGGCAGTTTCTGTTTTCAATCTCGACACATCGGTGAACGAGGCAGCTGCGAGAGTGGTTGAGAGCCCCAGCGAGATCCAGATCCGGAACAGGCTCTTCGGCAACTGCAGCCGGCGGCTTCCACCTCCCACCGGTCATTAAACTCAAACCACCTTCTGTTTGTATGTTTCACCACATTCCCGCTGCCGTTACCGCCACACGTCTATCGATAACAAATCCCGCCCTCCACCTCCGACCGGTCATTAAACTCAATCCACCTTCTGTTTGTATTTTTCACCACATTCCCGCTGCCGTTACCGCCACACGTCTATCAGCAGCCCTCCGGTGTCAATACTCACCGGTCTAGTGATCGGCATATCCGTTGCTTCCCGGTGACGGAGAGGAACGGGAGCACCGAGCGGAAACACTGCCGGCACAAGGAGAACGGGCGGAATTCACACTGAGCGCACTGGAGACCAGCTCGGAACCGCTCCGTGCTCGCAGTGAGTAGACAACACCGCAGTAAGATTTAACTGTTCGCATCCAACATCGGATCGGCACGTCCGCCAACACGCTTTGAGCAGACAAAGTCCACGTGCACAAGCATCCTAAGATCAACTGTCTAGTTAACCTGCATCCAGCGAGTTTGTATCAATTTCCTGATGCGTTCACCTGCACAGAGGGTGTCTGCAGAAGGTCCGATTATCATTAAAGTTGAGTTACATTACTTTGTGTGGAAAACACGTTTCCTTCTCATTTCTCTGGATGTTTGGCGGGGATGGGGGAAGGATAGGCATCCGTAAGTCTTGTGAGATCATGGATTTGCACCTTTGGAAAGTTTCCAGGTCTCAGGCCTGGGCAGGATTGTACGGAAGACCGGCAGTTGCCCATGCTGCAAGTCTCCCCTCTCCACGCCTCCGATGTTGCCCAAGGGAAGGGCAAGGGGCAGATACAGCTTGACACCGGTGTCGTGTGGTGAAGCGCCTTGCTCAAAGACACAAAACGTTGCCTCAACTGAGACTCGAACTAGTGAGCTTCTGATCAGTAGACCAAAGCTTTAACCACTTGGCTACGCGCCTGCACGGGAGGAAGAGTAAAACAAGACCTGTAATGACTTCTGAATTGCCAAAAGCTTTCCGTCTATTCTAGTGCTGTTTAGTGTTGTGGCGTTTTGGACAATTACATAAATATTGTTGTGTCGGCCTAATTGTTTAATATTATTGTGTAGTGACTTTAAGGTGGAAACAGTTGTGGATATTACTGTCGGTACCATACATACACTGTTCATACCATCGTCTATCCATTTTCTCCTTGAAGTCATATTATTTCTATTGTTTTCACATCTGGATTTCAGAATGTTGTGCATGTTTGGAATCGGTCCATGAAGGAAGTTGTTCTTGCTGGTGTGTCCTGTAATATTCCATCAGGAATGTTATTATGGATATGTAATAATAGATCTGTCCTCGTATCAATATGTACTCCGGCTGTCAGACTGAATGAGGATTGTATTGATAGTAATGGACCGTATCCTTCATGAGTTTGTGTTTCAAAGCAAGTTTTTGGTGAATGATACTTGCCACTTGGTTCTGCGTGTGTGAGTAACCGGATTGAACTAAACTGTTGCAAGATCCCGGAATGTGTCGGATAGTTTCTGGATTCTCCTGGCATTTTCTCCTTTTGTCCTCTTGCTGGTCTTTAACTGTGTGATTTCATATTTTTTTGTGTTAACACTGATCGTACTTTGCAGCAGATGGAATGGAATCTCCACAAACACCCTGTTTTTGAATGTGTGCAACTCGCTCACATTCCTCTTCCCTCCCCTCTCCACAGTGCTCTCGACTACTTCGTTTCTCCCTTCTACCCTACACCTCACCATTTTCCCAGCCCACTCCCAACCCGTCAGCACACCCTCCTATCTCTCAGCCTTGTTCCTCCATCCTCTCTTATTCTCCTCTCACTGATGTCCTTCTCCTACCCCTGTCACACTCATCTCAACCCCATTTTTCCTCACTCTCACTTCCCATGTCCCCTTTCAGCCTACAACCCTGCTTCAATTCGGTTCAATTCAATTTAATTTAAGTGTCATTTATCCATATACGAACACGCTTTAATACAGACAGACAAGACAGCGTTACTACGGGGTCAAGGTGCGAAGACACGTCACCAACACTCACTCACAGTGAGCACACACAAGATCATGACGACGTAATAACAGTCCCGACACCCCACCCTCCCAATCTACCCCCCACCCCGGTGACGCCGTGGCTGCATGTATAACCTCATCACTCCCACACAGAACATCAGTACAAAACAACAACGCAGGACATATGTAGTTTAACACTGGACATCCCAGCCCACCGATATCATCTCCCGACGCTCCCCGACCGCCGCTTGGGCGACACCGCGGCTTTATGACGCAGTTCCGCTCCCGACCACTGACTTCGACAATGTCCAAGGAGTGAAAAGGAGAACCGGAAGTTTGGGAAATCGATTATCATACCCAACAGACACACACAGTGAGCACACACAAGGACACATTCACGCAATAAAAATCTCGAGGCCCACCTCACTCTCGAACACAACCACTTCCCCTCGATGAGGGATTGGAGACTGGGTCAATGGAGAGAGAAACGGAAGGATGGGGTGAATCGAAGTGTAAATGAAGTCTGCGGTGAGAGAGACTGACGCAGACATAGTGGGGAATATGAGAAATACTAGGAGAGAACAGAAAGGGGTCAGAAGAGACTTTGGAAAGAGTAAGACGAAGCGGGTGTAGATACTAGTGGAAAGGCAGACAGGCAGAGAGAGTCGAAGGGAGAGACACGGGAACAGAGATTCGGACGCGAGAGAGAGCCCGGGGAGAACTCGTTACGGAGAGAGATTGTGGGAGAGACGGAGTGGTCCGGGAGAGAATGTCTAGAGGTAGTGAGAGAGAGAGACTGGAGAGAGGGAGAGACTAGGAGGAAGAACATCTGGAAGAAAGTGACTGACTGACTGGATTGCTGAGGAGAGTGAGAACGGTGCGGGATGTGACAACAAGAGAGAGACTGGTGGGGGTAGAGATAAAAACATGAGAAGTTTGAAAGGGACCTTGGATGCGGTGAGTGGCCATGGTGAGCAAATAGATCGGGTGGGTAAAGCTCGTAGATGTGGTTTGGGGAGAGAGATCGGAGTGGGGATGGAAATTCGGTTGGGCAGAGACCAGGATGAGGAGCGAGATTGGGGCACAGAGAGACGGAGAGAGCGTTTGATACCTATCAGAGTGATTGGGAGGGGGAAGCGACCGGAGTAAAGAGAGCCTGGAGGAAAGTGAGATGGAGGGGGATACGTAGCGATTGAAAATGTGCGAGAAAGAGAGAGACGAGGTTGGAGAGACGGGAAAGAGAAACTGAGGGAGTTAGAGATTGGTGGGAAGGGGAAGAGACTGGAGGTTAGAGAAGGACAGTTGGGTGGGGAGACACACGGGGGTTTGAGGGACAGAAAAACGGCAGAGATTGACGGGGGAGTGAAAACAGGCTGGAGAGAGGCGGTGCCAGAAAACGACGGAGATATGGTACTGGGAAAATGTTATGACAGTGAGAGAGACCGGAAGTGTGAAAGTGGGTAGAGAGACACTGGGCAGAGAGACGGGAGAAAGGTTGGGTAGAGAGAGTAGGAAAAGAGAGAGAGAGAGAGAGAGAGAGAGAGAGAGAGAGAGAGAGAGAGAGAGAGAGAGAGAGAGAGAGAGAGAGAGAGAGAGAGAGAGAGAGAGAGAGAGAGAGAGAGAGAGAGAGAGAGAGAGAGAGAGAGAGAGAGAGAGACGAGGAGATAGTAGGGTAGAGAGAGAAACTGGAGGATAGAGAGACTGGGGGAGAAGGAGAACGGGTAGAGCGAGTGGGTAGGGAGATACGATGCGAGGGGGGCTGAGGGGATAGAGAGAGTAGGGGAGAGACACTGTGGGTTCCGAGAGATGCTGAGAGATATGAAGAGAGAGGGCCAGGGAGGCTCCAAGGCGAATGGGGTGGGGCGAGGAATACTAGGATAACAGACAGGGAGAGAGACATTTTGAGGATAGACTGATTGGGGAGAAAGAGATTGGAGGAGAAAGACGACATATGTGTGCCCGTTCAGTAAGGGACACAGATATTTTGGGCTGAAAGAGAGACTAAGGGGTAGAGGGGATGACTGTTTATTGAGACAAACTGGGTAGGAAGAGACTTTGGGAAAGAGAATGAAGAACGGGAGAGACGAGTGGAGGGACACTGGGGACCGACAGAGACAGGGGAGAAGGCGGGTGAGAAAGACGAGGGACAAAGTGTCGGGGAAGATAAGATGTGAAGAGAGAGAGCGCTGGTGGCGAAAGAGAAGGGGGGACACTAGGAAGAAACGAAAGGGAGTGATAAGGAAGAGAGCGAGAAAGAGCGAGAGAGTTAGAGACTGGACGAAGAGATTGGGAGAGAGAGAGAGGATACGGGTGACAGTGTCTGGAGTGCTGAGGAGAGAGAAAGTGGGGAGTGAGAGTGAGAATAGAGTGACTGCTGGGGTAGAGAGAGTTTGAGGTTTGAGAGAAAGAGCAGGGGGAGAGAGAGAGAATGGACGAAATGGAAGAGAGGTCGGGGTGAGCTGAGGGATCTGGAATGGGCGGAGATATGGCGAGAAATATCGGAGCGTGGAGGGGAAATTGGGTTCAGGTAGGAAGTGGAAGGGAAAAGTGGCGAGAGAGAGAGAGAGAGAGAGAGAGAGAGAGAGAGAGAGAGAGAGAGAGAGAGGAGTGCTGCAGAGAAGGACTTGGGGGAGAGAAATAAGAGAAAGAGACGGGGTGAGCAGATATCGCTGGTAGGTTTGCAAGCATGGTTCGGGAGGGTGTAAACTAATTGGCAAAGGAGATGGGAACAAGGGGAGAGAGACAGAGGGGTGTAAAATGAGGGTAGAAGCAAAAAGTAGTAAGGTGAAAAGCAAAAGTGGCAGGCAAATCCAGGGCAAAAAGCGAAAAGGGCCACTTTTCAACATAATTGTATAAGGCAAAGCGTGTTGTAAAACAAGCCTGAAGGCTTCTTGCGTCTGTAAGAGGAACATTCGTAACAAGGTGGATGAATTGAATGTCCAGATAGTTATTAATGAATATGATATAGTTGGGATCTCAGAGACATGGCTCCAGGGTGACCAAGGATGGGAGCTCAACATACTGGGATATTCAATATTCAGGAGGGATAGACAAGACAGAAAATGAGGTGGGGTAGCATTGCTGGTTAGAGAGTAGATTAAAGCAATAGAAAGGAAGGACATTAGCCTGGAGGATGTGGAATCGATATGGGTAGAGCTGCATAACACGAAGGGGCAAAAAACACTGGTGGGAGTTCTCTATAGGCCACCTAAGTGAGTTTGGGGTTTGGGGATGGCATTAAACAGGACATTAGAAATGCATGCAATAAAGGAACAGTAGTTATAATGGGTGACTTCAATCTACATATAGATTGGGTGAACCAAATTGGTAAGGGTGCTGAGGAAGAGGATTTCTTGGAATGTAAGCGGGATGGTTTTCTGAACCAACATGTCGAGGAACCAACTAGAAATCAGGCCATTCTAGATTGGGTATTGAGCAATGAGGAACGGTTAGTTAGCAATCTTGTCATGCGAGGCCCCTTGGGTAAGAGTGACCATAATATGGTGAAATTCTTCATTAAGATGGAAGTGACATAGTTAATTCAGAAACAAAGGTTCTGAACTTAAAGAAGGGTAACTTTGAATGTATGAGTCGTGAATTAGCTAAGATGGACTGGCAAATGATACTTAAAGGGTTGACGGTGGATATGCAATGGCAAGCATTTAAAGATTGCGTGGATGAGCTACAACAATTGTTCATCCCAGTTTGGCAAAAGAATAAACCAGGGAAGGTAGTGCACCCCGTGGCTGACAACGGGAATTAGGGATAGTATCAAGTCCAAAGAAGAAACATATAAATTAGCCAGAAAAAGCGGCACACCTGAGGACTGGGAGAAATTCAGAGTCGAGCAGAGGAGGACAAAGGGCTTAATTAGGAATGGGAAAAAATATTATGAAAGAAAGCTGGCAGGGAACATAAAAAACTGACTGTAAAAGCTTTTACAGATATGTGAAAAGAAAAAAAGATTGGTTAAGATTGTTTCCGATGTTGTGGAAGTACAGAACGAGGGGTCACAGTTTAAGGATAAAGGGGAAGCCTTTTAGGACCGAGATGAGGAAATCTTCTTCACACAGAGAGTGGTAAATCAGTGGAATTCTCTGCCACAGGGAAGATTGAGGCTGGTTCATCGGTTATATTTAAGAGGAAGTTAGATATGCCCCTTATGGCTAAAGGGATCAGGGGGTATGGAGAGAAGGAAGGTACAGGGTTCTGAGTTGGATGATCAGCCATGGTAATATTGAATGGCGGTGTAGGCTCAAAGGGCCGAATGGACTATTCCTGCCCCTATTTTCTATGTTTCTATGTGAAAACAAGACGGGAGACAGTAGAAAGTGATTTGTCAGGGGTTGGTGAGAAGCTTGGAGGGAGACCACAGGGTTGGAGAGAGGCGCAGATGAGTGACTGTGAGGTGTAGAGAGTCAATGAGACAGCCTGTTAGAAGTGTGGCAAGAGACTAGATGTTAGATAGAGCCGGCAGAGCAAGAGTCTGTGGGTGGGTTATAGAGAAACTCAGGGATGAGACACAGCCTGGGATGAGGGGGGATTGGGCATTGTGAGTCAGAGAAAACGTTTATGTACCGTGATTCATTAGAGGGTTTTCATACTCGCTCGTCATTTTAGGATCGCACAACCTCCATTGTAAAATCCCTCTGAAGCATCCATCCAGCCCTTTCCGTCTCGGACTGCCCCTTCCCTCCCTGTCACACTGACCCCCCTCTCCATCACATCTCGCGATCCCCTTCTCTGACCCACCTTCGCGACAATTCTCACTTCCTCTCCCGACCACCCTCTTCTGTATGACGCACTTCCTCCCCTCCTCCGACTTGACCCTCACTATCTCGGTGACCCTCTTCTGAAATTGTGTTCCTGCCCTCTTTGTTGCCCCTTGTCCTTCACAATCGGGACAGTTCCTGCCTACCGGCGAGAGATGCAGCGCCCCGGGGAGTGGAGGGGGTAGGTGTACGCGGACGGGATACAGCCAGCCCTGTTCCCAGCCTGCAGTCGGATTTAGAGTCGCAACCGGAGCTCAGTGCAGACCAGAGCCGGGGTGGACTGGAAGTAGGTAGGGAGAATCTGGCCCGTGTCTCCGTCGCCTGTACCTTGAAGTACCCGTGTTCCCCCTCCAACCAGCAGGTCCATTCTACTTCCTATTCAATACGGTGATTCACCGGTGCCTATCCTTATCCGGACGCAAAACGCCCCCGGCTCCTGCCTCTGTCCCAGACGGCAAGGGTGCTGAAGGCGCGGGAGCATCCTGAGTGTGTGTTCAGGGTGGCCTCGCCTGTGAGTCGTTCTGGGTCCATTGGTCTGGAGGCCGAAGTGGCTGTGGGAAGGTGAGGGAAGGTTGGAGTTTTACCTCAACTCCGTGATTCATGGGGGAGAGCCGGCCCGGTGGGTTGGTGATCAGAAGTTCAGGCACTCGTGTGTTTGGCGGTGTTCCTGGGCTCGGGGATTCTGTAGCCTGGAGGTCAATGGAAGGCTGGCGTGTAAGCATGGGAATGCGGGACTGCGCCGTTAGGGGGAGCTACTGGGTGGAGGGATGTGGCGGGGAAGCTCGATTTGTCATTGTAACTATTTATGGAATAACACGAAACTGACTACTGTGAAAAAAAACAGCAACATTTTTGTTTTAGAGTGCATCACTCGGTACTGGCACACACCTTTCGTAAACGGGGACACACACTAATCCCAGAGGCCTGTGTCAGTACCAAAATAATGCCACCATCTCCCTATGTCTCCCCAGCCTGGTGTCACCCCAAACAAACCCCACTGCCCCGTTGTCCCAGCATATTCCCCATAGCCCTGTGTCAGTCCTGAAACTAATCCCCCTGCCCCGCTCTCTCCCCACACCATCGTGTCAGTTCCCAACGAATCCCGTTCCAGCGATCTCTCCACACGAACCTCTGTCAGTCACTGAAGTAACACTGAGGTTGTCTACAAGAAGGGTCAGAGCCGTCTCTATTTCCTGAGGAGACTGAGGTCCTTTAACATCTGCCGGACGATGCTGAGGATGTCCTACGAAGCTGTGGTGGCCAGTGCTATCGTGTTTGCTGTTGTGTGCTGGGCAAGCAGGCTGAGGGTAGCAGACACCAACAGAATCACCAAACTCATTCGTAATGCCAGTGATGTTGTGGGGGTGGAACTGGACACTCTGACGGTGATGTCTGAAAAGACGATGCTGTCCAAGTTGCATGCCATCGTGGACAAGGACTCCCATCCACTCCATAATGTACTGGTTAGGCAGAGGAATACATTCAGCCAGAGACTTATTCCACCGAGATGTAACACTGAGCGTCATAGGAAGTCGTTCCTGCCTGTGGCCATCAAACTATAAAACTCCTCCCTCGGAGTGTCAGACACACTGAGCCAACAGGCCGGTCCTGGACCTATATCCACTCGGCATGATAAACATTATTATTTAATTATTTATTTGTTATTGTTATATTTCTTCACCATTCTTGGTTGTTGCGGCTGTAACAAAACCAAATTTCCCTCGGGATCAATAAAGTATGTCTGTCTGTCTTTCTATTTGTCTATCTCCTCACAGGCCCGAAGTTTCCAAGGTAATGAATTGGCTAAATGTAATTGTGATGCTTTAGGCTGGAATCTCAGAGCTGAAACAGGGAACGGATGCACCCTGGGAAATGTTCACCGGAAATGAGAAGGTATTTTAGGCAGCGCTTGGATAGGGTTCTGGGCAGGTGAATGAGCCATGTTCGACAGAGATGTGGATCATCTGGTCAAGAGGAAGAAAGAAACTGGCCAGGTTTAGAAAGCTAGGATCGGACACGGCTGTAGAGTTACAAGGCAGCCAGGGACGAACTGAAGAATGGAATTAGGGAACTTGAAAACCCCACGGCATTCGAGATGTATGTGAAGAAGAGGATGAATAGAGTGAGAGTAGGATCGGTCAGGGGTAATGATGAAACATACGGCTGGAGCTGGTAGAGATGGGACAGGTCCTTAATGCGGACTTTACTTACATTTTCAACAGTAAGAGCGATCCTAACATTTGGGAGGACAGTTCTAAACGGGCTGTTGTGCAAAAACAGGACGGGGATGTAAAAACGTGGATGTACAGGAACTTTTGAAAAACATTCGGATAGATAAGTCCTTTTTCTGACGCTGCGAGAAACCCCAGGTTACTGTGGGAAGCGGAGGAAGAGATTTCTGCGCCCTTGGCGATTACCTTTACGTTATCACTGCCGCACTTGTAGGATAGGGGACCTAATTCAGTGACGGGCAAATTATTGGAGAAGTTTCTTAGAAACCGAATTTGCGAGGTTTGGGAGAACTTGATTTCGGAGAATCAGAATGGCTTTGGGAGAGGCAGGTCATAGCTCACTGCCAGGTTCAATTCGGTGAGGATGTGACAAAGCACATTGGTAAAGGTAGAAAAGTTTATCAGGTATACATAGATTTTAATAAGGCATTTGATACGGTTAACCGTGGTAGGACCGTTCATAGCGTCAGAAGGCTTGGTATCCAGGGAGAGTTGGCTGGTGGATTCAGGACTGACGCCCACAGAAGGCAGACCATAGTTGTGGATGGAGCGTTTTCTCCCTGGATTTCGGTGACCAGTGGTGTCCTGCACGGATCAGTTTGAGACCCCCGGCTTTTGGGTTTTTATGAATGATTTTAGAAGGTCGTCACCGATTTCAACAGGACGGTGACAGGACGCAGAGCTGCGCTGAGAAGTTACAGATGGAGCTCAACCCGAATGTTACAGAGTGATTCACTTCGGGAAAATGGATTTGAAGACAGAGGGAATACTTGCTCGAGTCAACCAAGGGTCGCACATTAGTACAGGTTCCACAATGGATAAGACTTTCTCCAATAAGCCGAGGACCGCTCATCGCTACGAGAACCACAATGGGCACGGAGCGGTGCACTGCAGGAGCAGAAAGAAGTGTGATTGATAGGTGAGCTTGACCACATCCGGTGTTCTGCACATAATCATAGTGACGATTGTCTTATGAAAACAGTTGAACTCGGCTCTTCTGCTTAGAGCGAAGGAGGATGAGAGGTGACCTGATAGAGGTGTACAGGGTGATGAGAGTCATTGATCATGTGGATAGTCAGAGGCTTTTTTCCCAGAGCGGAAATGGTTGCCACAAGAGGACACAGGATTAGGGGGCTTGGGAGTAAGTACAGATGAAATGTCAGGGATAGGTTTTCTACGCAGAGAGTGGTGTATGTGTGGAATGGGCTGCCAGCAAAGGTGGTGGAGGCGGATGCAATAAGGTGTTTTGAGAGACTTTTGAATAGGTACATCGAGCTTAGAAAAATAGAGGGCTATGGGTAACGCTAGTAATATCTAAGGTAGGGACATGTTCGGCACAACTTTGGGCCAAAGGGCCTATAATGTGCTGTACGTTTTTTATGTTTCTATGTTTGTATAAAAGAAAATACACCTGAAAGCAAATCAGGAGAAAGACAGACAACTTCGTGGCAAATAATAGAACAGCCTGAAAACCTGCGGAATGGTCACAGACTTCACTTGTTAAGTTTTCTTCAAACATAGAATGGATGGCGAAATACTCGTAGAATTGTGGCGGGTTTGAGAATATCTTTAAAGTTAAATCGACTGCATCGCAGGTCACGGGTATGGGGTGGTCAAGTCATTCGCTGGAAGAGGTCAGGTTCCTGCCAAACACCCCATGTTGTGCTTGAGAACACTGTTCTTCAAACTGTCCACAGCCCTCTCTAATTTCCTGAGGACACGTTCCATTTTTGATCACAGGCCTCTGGAATACCGCTGTGGATCTTTTACAGTGATCGGAGGAAAATAAGTGCTGCTTTATTGTAATACATGTCAGCTGTCATGTCATTCCATAATTCACACTGCCCGGAATGACTGGAATGGACGAAAGAAAAGAAAGAACGAACGTTCCCCTTTAATAAATAAGTGTTCTCCATTTCACCCGACAGAACAAACTCCATCCTCAATCTCAGAAGCGAATGAGCTCCGTCAAATGTTAAAAAAAAAATAATTTGACTTCAATATGCATGCCGACTTTAAAAGCAACACAGATATAAAAATATCCTACTTAAATTGCTGAAGCCAGATATCATGGAAAATAACATGGAAAATTCACATCATACTTTATTTAAAGTAAATAGATTGCAATATCCCTTGAGGAGTCAAATTAATGACACGGAGACAGTGAGTAAAAATAGTTTAACGCAATTGTTTGTGCAGTTGGTTGTCACTAATGTCCCTGACGTGATAGCCACGCTAATTGTCTTGTGGAATTGTGGAATTGTTCTCACCTCAATAAAAGTCTGCTAAACCGATCCCCAGTCAACCTGAGCAGCTGAAACGCTCCGTACAACTGAACGCTGCTTCTGACGGAATATGGGATATCCGGCGATTTACTACATCGCAGCCATTTTCTATCCCACACTTGTAGCGGTTGGTGTCCCCGGTAAGATGCCGGAGATGGTTACTTTATGTATGGTGCCGTCGTTACTCTGCTGCGGTATCCGCACTGTTACTGAGCACAAATGCTACCGTCGGTGGAAACGTGTTTTCGGAATGAAGGATTCCGGCATCTAATGGTTTTATTTTCATTTTTCATACTTCACTCACAGGGCTTTCTTCTTTTTTCGATATTGACACTGCTTCATAATTTGATCGAAGTGATCTTTCTTTTATCAATTATGTTTGTGCCGATATTGACATTGTTTCATAACTTCACTTCGCTAGGCTTTCTGAAGTAATGCTGGTCTCTGCTTTTCGAAGTCCGAGTCTCTATCAGTGCAGACACTCCGACCTTTTAACAATGTGACAGCTTATTTGAATGACGGTCCAGTCTATTTGCGACTCGTCGGTCTGTTCTTCTGTAAGGCACTGAAAGAGAACTCGTGTTTTATATCTCCTCACTTTGATACCACTACAAATAATCACGTCTGTTCTTTCACTTCTAATAATGGAAACGGTGCAGTTTACAGGAGCGATCGACTGCTCAACGGTCCGTGTGTCGTGGAACTCGGATGCCTCGCTCTAAACTGTGGGAAGGTCGCCAATCCACTGACACTCACACCCGTCATTGTCCTCCAGCCGGAGTGCAGCGACTGAGACCGCACACACTGGACTCCCGCTTTCCACTTCCAAACAGGCCATACCCTGCATAGCATCGGTAGAATGGGGGCATTCAGGGAACTGACAATATTCCTATTTTGTTTCCAAATTTCTTACAGTTAACTTAACGGCGATTGCGATCCTTTCTCGGGGGAAATGCGGACTCTCCAAATGCATCACCCGTTACTTGGTTGGAATGGCAACAGCGGATCTGATGGTGGTTATCGTTGTTGCTTTAGTGGAACAGACCAACAATATCCACATTTATTCCAGATCCCTGCTCCTCACTCCTGTATGCGCTCTGACACTTGTATTTCGGTTAGTAACGACGGACTGTTCTGTTTGGTTCACGGTCAGTTTTACCTTCGATCGCTTCATCGCAATATGTTGTCGAAAGCTGCGGGAGCGATACTGCACCGAGAGAACAGCAACGGCGGTTATCGTGACCGTGGTTATACTGAGCTGCGGGAAATGTGTCCCGTTATACTTTGCCCTTGAACCGTACGTCATCATTGATAACACGCCGTGGCGGTGCACCATCACATATGAATACACTACTTCACCCGTGTGGAGAGGATACGCATTACTGGACTGTATTTTAACACCATTGATACCAATCGGCTTAATCCTGGTGTTTAACGGGTTAACTGTAAGACATATCGTTGGGGCAAATAGAGTCCGCAGAAAGCTTCGGCACAGCAGCGACAATCAGAAAGATGCCGAGGTGGAAAAACGCAGAAAATCGATGATTTTGTTGTTTTCTATATCAGCTAATTTCATACTATTTTGGATGCCTGTTGTAGCCCATTCCCTGAAATGGCAAAAGGAAAACTATTTTTACCAGGACAGATATTTGAGTTCCCCAGTATACATCCTACAGCAATTTGGGTACATTTTTCAAATGCTCAGCGTGTGCACCAATACTTGTATCTATACACTGACACAGAGGAAATTCAGAGAAGAGCTGAGGAATGGAATAAAGTATGTGTTTACATTAACTGGCCATCGATGTAGATATTGCCCGCGTCTAACGACAATTCAGTGGAGTTTTAAAATAAAGCTGTTTTTCAATGAACAGGTTTGGCAAATATGTCATTAATTCAAACAATCATATGCCTGGTCATCCGGGAAATGCAGAATTCGCAGAGTTGATGACTTCATGCAGTTCAGGTAGGTAGCAATACAAACTCTCAATGCTTCTGGCGTGATTGTCACTTTGGTTGAAGTATGTTCCAAACTATCACAGACACTCGACTGTCACAAGGGCAGGGATGGCTCCAGGAATTCCCGGGGTTCAGATGTTTAAAAATGGGCACATTCGAGTAACAAACTGGAAAGTGAGTGCGATGGGAATCCAGGGATATTATCGCAGCTGCAGATACGGAGGGCAACAGTGAGACAAACAGAAATATATGTGATCACCTCATTTGGATTATTCTATACAGCCGCCCCTCTAACAAAAAAAAAAAAAAAACTGCAACGGGAACAGTGAGGAGCCGTTCGGGAAGCGGGACATGGACATTTGCCATGTTATTGACAAGGGTAACTGAAACTTCCACAATATTCTTTGGCAACTCCCCAAGGTGAAAAGTTTCGGTATAGCATAATTTCTCAGTTGCGTCCAGGAAGGATTAATGTCACTATAAGAAGACAGGTGGAGTAGCGAATAGTCCGTACCGGATCTAATATTAGAAAAGGAAACGAATCAGGTGACAGATCTTTCCGCGGCTCAGCATTACAGAACAACAGGGCACAACTCCCCTCCACTTACCTTGACCAGGGAGCATGGGAACTATTTAATTGGGGATCAGCGAATTATGGTGCTACCTGGCAGGAACTCGGGAAGGTAAATTGGGAAATGATCTACTCAGGGAAATACGCAACAAATATGATGGGATTGTATTGGGAGCACTGACATACGGTTCAGTATAGGTTGTCTCCGTGAAGCAGGGAAAGGATGATAGCGTAAAGTAACTCTGGGTGACAAGAAAGCTGGAACAACTCCTCAAGAGGAAGAAAGAATGATACTTAAAGATTAGGTAGAATGAATCAGGTAAGGCTATGGTGGGTCAAAATGTAGAAAGGAAAAAAAAATAACAATGGAGTTAGAAGAGGTCGAAGGGGACTTGAGAAGTTCTTGGCGAATTGCACTGTGACGAACAGGCGGAGACTGGAGAGAGTCTGGGCAGATCAGAGGAAAACTTGTATCTGGAGTCCAAAAAGGCAGTGAAGCTCCTCACTGAATACATTGATGAATGTGAACACAGCTCGAACATGCCGACGCTCAGAAAGAGGATGCGCTGGAAACTTGGAAAACATTATGATAGATGATTCCCCGTAACCGGAAGGGATATAGTCCAGGTAATTTGGGAAAGCGAGTGAAGATATTCCTGAGATTTTGAACAGGGTATTTGTATCTTCGCTGGCCACGGAAGTAGAACTAGATGACTTGGGGGGTGGGGGGAGGGTGGAAAATGTTATTCATTTGTTGACGAAAGATAATAGGGATACTTCCAGGAATTACAGACCAGGGAGCCTTACATCAGTAGTGGGTAAAGTACTGGAGAGGATTACTGAAGAAGGAAATTATGAACATTTGGAGAAACGCTGTCTGGCTACGGAGAGACAACATGGCATGTTGTCCTTTATGAGTCAGATTGAATTATTTGAAAATAAATGAAAATAAAACCAACAGATGAACCAGGACAGTCGATGTGGGTGCATTAATTCTGGTCAGGTGTTTGATCAGTTCCCCATAGTAGACTCACTCAGAAAGTCAGGAGGCGTGGGATCGAAGGGAACCTGGTTGCGTTGATTCAGATTTGGCTTCCTAACTGAAGGTAGATCATGCAGTAGATAGGGTGAATTCTTGTTGGAAGACAGCGGACAACCGTGTTCTGCACGGAGGGTCGAAATTGTGGTACAATTTGCAACTCTATTTTGGACTCTGCAGTTACAGTGTTCCGAGAAACAGGGCTGAGGGAAATAACCGATTTAATCTGATCACCCAGCAACTGCTGGAAAGTTAATGGAATTAGAGTTGACGATGTAAGCAAATCGCTGAACTAGTGACTGCTCCGGCACGTTATCTTAACTATCCCGTCATTTACATATTACGTAAAGATGCTAATTTATGGAAATAGGGCTGAAAACGTAAGCAGATCGCTCAGCTATTGACTGAACCGCCACGTTATCTAAACTGACCTGTCATTAACATATTACTGGACAGATGCTACAATGACTTCAAAGCAATCATTTCCAGTGGAGCCCTACAACTTAAAAACAACATTTCAAAGTGTTCAGCAGCAGGTTTTTCTGCTTATTAAAATAACTAGCCTTCCAAAATGCCAATTCCAAATTCCCAATTCAAGTACACACCAATTTATCTGAATGGCAATTTACCTCTGAATCGTGGTTTTATCATATCGGGTGTAGATACACTCACATTTCGATCTATTTAACCCTGAATCCACATGGCCGGTGTGGAATCCGTGTCTCCGTCTGAAATCAATAATAAATGAAACATACAAAACTACACAAACTGAAAACGCAACGAAGGCAAATCAAATATTCGGGCTGACACTTGTCTTCCTTCAAAACCATCGCAGTCAATTGGAGAATACAGAATGAACAACTTTCAAAGCTTCCATCCTTTATCATCTCACATTTGCGCTTCCATCCTTCATCTCACATCTGCGCTTCCATCTTCTCACGCTGTAACCATCCATTAACTCCGTCTCCATCCTTCAGTATGAGCAAGGACAGAGGGAGCAGACAGTATCAACGACTTTCTGGATTGGTCGGTGCTGTGAGACATTAAAGCTCTAACCCAGATACACAGTTAGACAGCCAAAGGAAACCACCGCACAGAAACAGGGTCTTCAGCCCGTCAGGTCAATGAGGAATTATTTAAACTGCCATCGACCTCACCAGGAACGTGGCCATCCATATCCCAGTACCTATCCAGTCATCTCTTAAACGTTCACATCGGAATCTCAATAACCATTTGTGTTGGCAGCACTGTCTACTCTCTGGAGTCCATCTGGGTGAAGAAGCTTCCCCTCCTATTTTCCTTAAACATTTCACATTTCACCCTTCTCCCATGATCTCTGGTTGTATTCTCGCCCAACATCAGTGGAGAAAGCCCGCTTGCATTTTTATACTCTCTATACGCGTCTTAATGTTGTATAGCTCTATCATAATCTCCCCTCTGTCTTCTACCTGCTCGGGAATACCGTGCTAACATACCGAATCGTTCCTTTTAATTCAAAACATCCAGGCCCGGCAATAGCCGTATAACTTTGTTCTGTATTCGTTCAAACGTATTTATATCTGCACTGTTGGTAGTTGAGCAAAAACACAACAATATTCCAAATTAGGCCTCAATAATTTTTTAAACAGCATCGACATAACTCCCCTACTCCGGTACTCAGTACTTTCGTCTCCTTTTTTTTGCGACGCTTTCTAACTGTGCAGCCACTTTCATTGAATTATGGACCTGCATTCCCAGATTCGTTTGTTGTATCGTACTCCTCAGTGCCTTGTTTCTCATTGTGTCAGATCAACCCTGGCTGGTCCTCACAAAGTGCAACATCTAACACTTGTGTATGTGTTACATTCGATCCGCCGTTTTTCAGCCCGTTGTTCAAATTGGTCCAGATCCCGCTTAATGCTCCGTTAGTCTTCCTCACTGAGGAGAAAGAGACTGGGGAATGTAAAGAGACGGCGGCGAGAGTCTGAGAAGGTCGGGAGGGAAAGAGAGGCAGCCGAGATTTTAGGAGAGGAGAAACGGCAGTGGGGGAGAGAAACTGAGCGAGACCGGGTGGGGCGGGGTAGAGGCAGAGACCGAGGGTTTAGAGAAAGACCAGGGGGAGGGAGAACGGGGAAATCGGGAGGTCTGGAGTGAGAACAGATATTTGTGACGTGGAAAGATCAATGTGAGGAGGAAGATTGGAAGAGAACTCGGAAGGGTCCGAGACAGGTGTGGATATGAGTGAAAGAGGGTAGGAAGAGAAATTGGCCCGGGGGTGGTTTGGGGAGACTAGTGGATACAGAGAGACGCGAAATTAAAATATTTGGAAGGGTAATAGACACAACGGGTTGAGAGAGAGACTAGGATGAGGTCGGAAAGTGTGAGTCAGAGAATACAGTCCATAAATGCACTGAGCGATTAGAGGAGTTTCCTTCCTGCAGGGAATTCTGGGATTACAGCGCTTCCATTCTAAATTCCTTCAGAAACAAGCAACCCGTGTCTCCATGCTCTGATGGTGTGTAACATGTGGTTTGGATCATAGAGCAGAACCGTCTCGGTAAGTAGCCCCGACAGAACTTAATCATTGGATGTTCCAGCTTGGGAGAACAAGCATGCAGCAAGAAAACTATGTACGGAGAGCATGAAGAGTCAATCATGAATCAACACTCCCCTACCACCGCCACCACAATAACTTATCACTCTCTCCGAACGGTGGATTGAGAAGCCTTCAGACTGTTCCACCGAAGTGAGCCGTGTCTCCATGAGACAACACTCCCCTACCACCGCCACCACAATAACTTATTACCCTCTCCGAACGGTGGATTGAGGAGCCTTCAGCTGCTCCACCGAAGTGAGCCGTGTCTCTATGAGACACTGAAGGCAACAGTCCCCCATTTCCCTCCGAAACAGCAATGTTGACGTTACGTCATGTGTTTTGCTTTCTAGTAACTGGCCTTTTGTGGTAATCGTGCCGGGTAGAGGTGGCTCCATGTCCCATCGTTTTAGTCTGCTTTGGAGTCTTCCGAACCGACCTCTTTTCCGGTAATGGTAATGGCTGAACTTCGCTGATCGCTGAAAGGTGTCGCAGCTGCATTCCCGAGAGTCAAGTCCACCTGGTCCTTCAGCAGCTCGTTAAACTGCCGATTAATTTAGACAGATCAACAGCACGTTTCTTAAAGGGAAATTACGGGCTTCAGATTGATGCGAATGTGGTACAGAGGAAGCACATCGAGACATTTTGCGAGCTGTCGGCGGTAAGTCGTCTGAATCGACAGTGCCATTGTGGATCTTTGAATTTATACACGAACTCAAAGCTCCCTGAAGCCTCATCGATGATGAAGGCATCCCGCACTTACCTGAGCCTACAACCTGCATCACATCGCACAGCATGGTTAAACACGATCTGTCTTTGATCTGTACAGCTAATGGAATAACGATGCATAAATTGCAGGCCATTGAGTCTACCAGCGCTGGCGGAAATCTCTGCAGATCTGCTCTCGTCTCTGCCGCTGCTGCAGACAGCGGCTGCTCAGCAGGGAAGTGTTGTGTTGACGGGGACTGGCTCTCTGCAGATCTGTTCTCGTCTCTGCCGCTGCTGCAGACAGCGTCTGCTCAGCAGGGAAGTGTTGTGTTGACGGGGACTGGCTCTCTGCAGATCTGCTCTCGTCTCTGCCGCTGCTGGAGACAGCGGCTGCCCAGCAGGGAAGTGTTGTGTTGACGGGGACTGGCTCTCTGCAGATCTGTTCTCGTCTCTGCCGCTGCTGCAGAGAGCGGCTGCCCAGCAGGGAAGTGTTGTGTTGACGGGGACTGGCTCTCTGCAGATCTGCTCTCGTCTCTGCCGCTGCTGGAGACAGCGGCTGCCCAGCAGGGAAGTGTTGTGTTGACGGGGACTGGCTCTCTGCAGATCTGCTCTCGTCTCTGCCGCTGCTGGAGAGAGCGGCTGCCCAGCAGGGAAGTGTTGTGTTGCATCCCTCGAAGCGTGCACAGCATTTCCTTGAGAGATTCGGTAGGGAGGCCGACCTGTAAGACTTTGTGTTGATGTGGTTTTGTTCTCTGCAGAGTTCTTCTCATCGCTCTCACTGCTGCAGACCCTCATGATATGAAACACCTCGTTAATCCACCCCTCAGCGTCCTGTGCAGCAGGGAGACATCTGTCAGTTTACGCAACATCGCCTTCCAACTCAAACCGGGTGTTCCAGGTAGCATTCTTATGAAACGTTTCCTTACAGGTGAGCAGCCGCTGTCGGTAGCATTGGTACTGAACATGAGAAGGACTCCGCAGAGAGCAAACTCACATGAACATGAAGTCTAACAGATTGGCTGAGAAGAATTGAAAGACTGAGAGGCCCCAATGAATTGTTTATGAAAGTGTTTTCAGAAATACTGCAAAGACTAGACACATACTATTATAGGTTGCGTACAACGAAGACGAGGCATTACGTTTTCCCTGAGGGTGGTGTACTCCGATTAATCCCCACGCGGAATTGAGACAACCATTCTGCAGGGAGTGAGAAACAGAATGGAACCGTTTGGCAAAACGACCGTGACAGGACTCGAACCTGCAATCTTCTGATGACTTCCAATCCAGCACCGAAGTCAGACGCCTTATCCATTAGGCCACACGGTCCTATTGTAGAAGTAATGTCAGGGGAAATATGGGGACCATGCTGACTGCTGCAAGTAGCTTCCACGTGTAGAATGATTTCCCAACCGAGCTAAAAGTACTGATACGCAGTGTTTTCATCCCAGGTGAGCATTCAGCCATTGTTTTCAATATCTCTGCATTCATTCTTGCTTTGGTCTCTTCTTTTAAATTCAGTTATCTCTTTCTGTCACACAGAAAGGAATTCCCAAAGGTACACGTCACTGACTTCAGCGGCGGCGTTATATTCTGGGATTGGAATCCCAATTAGGATTGAATAAGCAGGGCCAGGAATGAGTGGACGATCAGGGTCGATGCCATTCATTTGACAATGCCTGGGGAGCGGTTGTCAATGGTACTCAGCACAAAAAGTCTACCAGCCAGAAGGGGAACGGGAGGGAGAAAAGGAGAGAGATGGAGACATACAGGGCTGGTGGGGGAGAGAGAGAGAGAGAGAGAGAGAGAGAGAGAGAGAGAGAGAGAGAGAGAGAGAGAGAGAGAGAGAGAGAGAGAGAGAGAGAGAGAGAGAGAGAGAGAGAGAGCGACAGACAGACAGACAGACAGACAGACAGACAGAGAGAGAGACAGAGAGAGGCAGACAGACAGAAATTCTTACAATTTCGTTAGGGAAACGAAATCGCAGGTTCGCACTCTGGGGTTCACATAAGATCCCGTTTGAGTTGGTCTGTCGGTCTGTCATTCTCCAGCTATCCCTTCCCATTGACGTATCTCCCTCTCTGAGTATGTGGAGGTGTCTGAAAGCTACTGCTTGGTCTCTACAAGCAAGGCGATAGTCCGCCACATTAAAGCAGCAACCCCTTTGCCTGCTGTCCGATGGTACGTTGAGAGAGTGGAAGATGGAAATGGCGTTCGGAGAGAATCAACTTCGACGAGGAGTAAGTGTGGTAACGTCGAGCCGGATGATGTCTCGTCGGCAGTTAGAGATGAAAACGTCCGGGGAGGCACAGAATTAGATCGGGTTGTCCAGGAATTGGAGGAGGGTTTCGAGACGGGAGAAGTGATTATCAGTGCGGGGTGGAAAATTCGTTCAGAAAAGGTAGGGTCGGAAACGGAGGTCAATGTGAAGTACATATCACCTTCCAAAAAGCATCCCGAAAGTTTGAGAAGTTTCAACGTGTTGTTTATGTAAGTTTTGTAGAAGTACATCACAGACGCGACACATAACATTATATGTTGCGAATACTGAAGACGTGATATTTCGCTCCGTTCCCAGCAGGGCGGAGTAATCTGGTTAATCCCCGTGTGTGCAGTTGTTTCACATGAGGCAACTGTGCTGCAGAGAGTGGGTGACAGAATGGAACCAAAACCGTCAGGTTGGTAAATCGACCGTGATCCGACTCGAACCTGCAATCTTCTGATGACTTCGAATTAAGCACCGAAGTCGGACGGCTTATCCATTCAGCCACACGATCGTCTTCTGCAAGAAATGCGAAGAGAAAAAATGCGAAACGTGCGAATTGCTGTCAGGCATTTCCGCGAGATGAGTCATTCGCTGACCGATCTAAACGTAATATTAAAACGCAGTGTTTTCATCCCAGATGAACATTCGACTACTGTTGTTAATGTGACTAAATTTTGCAACTTGTGTTTAAATGTAATATTCTATTTCGCTGTTTCCCTTACACACAAAAAAAAACATCTGTAAAGACGCACGCCACTGACTTTTGAGGCGGCCTTATATTCTGGGATTCGAATCATCGAAAATGGTCCAATAAAATCAATTCGTCATTGATAGAGAGGCCTGCTATCTTCTTCTATATTTCAGCCGTCACTTGCAGACGCCAGAACCGACCGGCCTGCGCTTGTGTCGGTAAAGGTTAGGACATTGGGATCTGCTGCCTCAGGCAGTGCTCGATGCACTTCAGTGTTTCTCTAGTTTAGTGGCTATCGGCCTGCGCTTGTGTCGGTGAAGGTCAGGACATCGGGATCTGCTGCCTCAGGCAGTGCTCGGTGCGCTTCAGTGTTTCTCTAGTTTAGTGGCTATCGGCCTGCGCTTGAGTCGGTGAAGGTTAGGACATTGGGATCTGCTGCCTCAGGCAGTGCTCGGTGAGCTTCAGTGTTTCTCTGGTTTAATGGCTATCGGCATGCGCTTGTGTCGGGGAAGGTCAGGACATTGGGATCTGCTGCCTCAGGCAGTGCTCGGTGCGCTTCAGTGTTTCTCTAGTTTAGTGGCTATCGGCCTGCGCTTGTGTCGGTGAAGGTTAGGACATTGGGATCTGCTGCCTCAGACAGTGCTCGGTGCTCTTCAGTGTTTCTCTAGTTTAGTGGCTATCGGCCTGCGCTTGTCTCGGTGAAGGTCAGGACATTGGGATCTGCTGCCTCAGACAGTGCTCGGTGCTCTCCAGTGTTTCTCTAGTTTAGTGGCTATCGGCCTGCGCTTGTGTCGGTGAAGGTTTGGACATTGGGATCTGCTGACTCAGGCAGTGCTCGATGCGCTTCAGTGTTTCTCTAGTTTAGTGGCTATCGGCCTGCGCTTGTGTCGGTGAAGGTTAGGACATTGGGATCTGCTGCCTCAGGCAGTGCTCGGTGCGCTTCAGTGTTTCTCTAGTTTAGTGGCTATCGGCCTGCGCTTGTGTCGGTGAAGGTTAGGACATTGGGATCTGCTGACTCAGGCAGTGCTCGATGCGTTTCAGTGTTTCTCTAGTTTAGTGGCTATCGGCCTGCGCTTGTGTCGGTGAAGGTCAGGACATTGGGATCTGCTGTCTCAGGCAGTGCTCGGTGCGCTTCAGTGTTTCTCTAGTTTAGTGGCTATCGGCCTGCGCTTGTGTCGGTGAAGGTCAGGACATTGGGATCTGCTGCCTCAGACAGTGCTCTGTGCGCTTCAGTGTTTCTCTAGTTTAGTGGCTATCGGCCTGCGCTTGTGTCGGTGAAGGTCAGGACATTGGGATCTGCTGCCTCAGACAGTGCTCGGTGCCCTTCAGTGTTTCTCTAGTTTTAGTGGCTATCGGCCTGCGCTTGTGTCGGTGAAGGTTAGGACATTGGGATCTGCTGCCTCAGGCAGTGCTCGATGCGCTTCAGTGTTTCTCTGGTTTAGTGGCTATCGGCCTGCGCTTGTGTCGGTGAAGGTTAGGACATTGGGATCTGCTGCCTCAGACAGTGCTCGGTGCGCTTCAGTGTTTCTCTAGTTTAGTGGCTATCGGCCTGCGCTTGTGTCGGTGAAGGTTTGGACATTGGGATCTGCTGTCTCAGACAGTGCTCGATGCGCTTCAGTGTTTCACTAGTTTAGTGGCTATCGGCCTGCGCTTGTGTCGGTGAAGGTCAGGACATTGGGATCTGCTGCCTCAGGCAGTGCTCGATGCGCTTCAGTGTTTCTCTAGTTTAGTGGCTATCGGCCTGCGCTTGTGTCGGTGAAGGTTAGGACATTGGGATCTGCTGCCTCAGGCAGTGCTCGATGCGCTTCAGTGTTTCTCTAGTTTAGTGGCTATCGGCCTGCGCTTGTGTCGGTGAAGGTTAGGACATTGGGATCTGCTGCCTCAGGCAGTGCTCGGTGCGCTTCAGTGTTTCTCTAGTTTAGTGGCTATCGGCCTGCGCTTGTGTCGGTGAAGGTTTGGACATTGGGATCTGCTGCCTCAGACAGTGCTCTGTGCGCTTCAGTGTTTCTCTAGTTTAGTGGCTATCGGCCTGCGCTTGTGTCGGTGAAGGTCAGGACATCGGGATCTGCTGCCTCAGGCAGTGCTCGGTGCTCTTCAGTGTTTCTCTAGTTTAGTGGCTATCGGCCTGCGCTTGTGTCGGTGAAGGTTAGGACATTGGGATCTGCTGCCTCAGGCAGTGCTCGGTGCGCTTCAGTGTTTCTCTAGTTTAGTGGGTATCGGCCTGCGCTTGTGTCGGTGAAGGTTAGGACATTGGGATCTGCTGCCTCAGGCAGTGCTCGGTGCTCTTCAGTGTTTCTCTAGTTTAGTGGCTATCGGCCTGCGCTTGTGTCGGTGAAGGTTAGGACATTGGGATCTGCTGTCTCAGGCAGTGCTCGATGCGCTTCAGTGTTTCTCTAGTTTAGTGGCTATCGGCCTGCGCTTGTGTCGGTGAAGGTTAGGACATTGGGATCTGCTGTCTCAGGCAGTGCTCGGTGCGCTTCAGTGTTTCTCTAGTTTAGTGGCTATCGGCCTGCGCTTGTGTCGGTGAAGGTTAGGACATTGGGATCTGCTGTCTCAGGCAGTGCTCGATGCGCTTCAGTGTTTCTCTAGTTTAGTGGCTATCGGCCTGCGCTTGTGTCGGTGAAGGTTAGGACATTGGGATCTGCTGTCTCAGGCAGTGCTCGGTGCGCTTCAGTGTTTCTCTAGTTTAGTGGCTATCGGCCTGCGCTTGTGTCGGTGAAGGTTAGGACATTGGGATCTGCTGTCTCAGACAGTGCTCGGTGCTCTTCAGTGTTTCTCTAGTTTAGTGGCTATCGGCCTGCGCTTGTGTCGGTGAAGGTCAGGACATTGGGATCTGCTGCCTCAGGCAGTGCTCGGTGCGCTTCAGTGTTTCTCTAGTTTAGTGGCTATCGGCCTGCGCTTGTGTCGGTGAAGGTCAGGACATTGGGATCTGCTGCCTCAGGCAGGGCTCTGTGCGCTTCAGTGTTTCTCTAGTTTAGTGGCTATCGGCCTGCGCTTGTGTCGGTGAAGGTCAGGACATTGGGATCTGCTGCCTCAGGCAGTACTCGGTGCGCTTCAGTGTTTCTCTAGTTTAGTGGCTATCGGCCTGCGCTTGTGTCGGTGAAGGTTAGGACATCGGGATCTGCTATCTCAGGCAGTGCTCTGTGCGGTTCAGTGTTTCTCTAGTTTAGTGGCTATCGGCCTGCGCTTGTGTCGGTGAAGGTTAGGACATTGGGATCTGCTGCCTCAGGCAGTGCTCGATGCCCTTCAGTGTTTCTCTAGTTTAGTGGCTATCGGCCTGCGCTTGTGTCGGTGAAGGTCAGGACATTGGGATCTGCTGCCTCAGGCAGTGCTCGATGCGCTTCAGTGTTTCTCTAGTTTAGTGGCTATCGGCCTGCGCTTGTGTCGGTGAAGGTTAGGACATTGGGATCTGCTGCCTCAGGCAGTGCTCGGTGCGCTTCAGTGTTTCTCTAGTTTAGTGGCTATCGGCCTGCGCTTGTGTCGGTGAAGGTTTGGACATTGGGATCTGCTGCCTCAGGCAGTGCTCGGTGCGCTTCAGTGTTTCTCTAGTTTAGTGGCTATCGGCCTGCGCTTGTGTCGGTGAAGGTTAGGACATTGGGATCTGCTGCCTCAGACAGTGCTCTGTGCGCTTCAGTGTTTCTCTAGTTTAGTGGCTATCGGCCTGCGCTTGTGTCGGTGAAGGTTAGGACATTGGGATCTGCTGCCTCAGACAGTGCTCGGTGCGCTTCAGTGATTCTCTAGTTTAGTGGCTATCGGCCTGCGCTTGTGTCGGTGAAGGTCAGGACATTGGGATCTGCTGCCTCAGACAGTGCTCGGTGAGCTTCAGTGTTTCTCTAGTTTAGTGGCTATCGGCCTGCGCTTGTGTCAGTGAAGGTCAGGACATTGGGATCTGCTGCCTCAGGCAGTGCTCGGTGCGCTTCAGTGTTTCTCTAGTTTAGTGGCTTCGGATTCTTACAATTGCCTACACTAAAAGCCGTTGTTTTGGAGCTGGATTAGAATTAACTATAATATCCGTTTTCTTGAAGTCAAACAACATGATGAACAAGCCACTAGACGCATATTTACTTCGATACAGTGCTATCTCACTCTACAGCTCGAAACACACTGTTTCTCAGAGTTACAGAGCACTGAATCGATCAAACTGGAATAGCACGGCGGTAGCGGCTGATATGCCAGTAATAGCTAGTTCTGTTTTTGCTGTGGTTAGCACCTGTCTCCATAAGCCTTCCTTCCCCATTTCCATGAATTCCGATAAGCATCACAGGCAAACTAAATAGAGGTTGAATCTGGAGACAAATGTGTGGAACATAAGCGGGGTTTTCACGTGCTGTGATGAAATTCAGATCTGTGGAACACAAGAGAGGGAAGAGCAGACGAGGTGGCCGAGAGGTTAAGGCGATGGACTGCTAATCCATTGTGCTGCGCACGCGTGGGTTCGAATCCCACCCTCGTCGCGACCTCTTCCTCTGAGGCGCCATCGGTTGGAAAACATCCAGATCTGCAACGTTTACCAGATAGTTTGTTTTGTGAGTCATGATAAATAATGTTCACAATTAGAACTTGTCTCCAAATTTGCCCATAAAACGATAACATTGAGAGAGGAATTAGACCGTTGAGACCATCGGGAATGGCTGATACATTATCCCGCTCAACCCCAATCTCTTGCCTTCTCCTCGTCACATTGACCCCCTTATTGATTATGACACTGTCAATCACCTCTTTTAATACATCGATTGACGGCCTCCATGGCTATCCGTGGCAATAAATTCCACAAATTCCTAGCCATTTGGCTACAGAAGTCCTTCCTTATCTCTGTTCTAAATGGGCGTCCTTATATTCCGGAGTTGCTTCCTCTCTTCCTATACTTCTCCACGACCAGTAGCATCCTCTCTAGGTCCACTATACCTAGGCCTTTCAATAATCGATAGGTTTCAATTGGATCAACGCGTCATTCGTCGAAACTACAGCGAGTACAAACTCATTAAACGCTCTTCATATTTCACCTTGTAATTCCCGGGATGATTCTCGCGAATGTCCTCTGGACCGCTTCCAATGCCAACAAATCCGCTTTTGCATCAGGGAGCCAAACTGTTCACTATTTTCCAACTACGGTCTGACCAATGCCGTATAAAGATTCAGCATTACATCCTTCCTTTCATTTTCCAGTTCTCTCGATATGTAAACCATCACTGCATTTCCCTTCGTTAATCCTGAGTCAAACTGCAAGTTAATCTTTCAGGAAGCCTGTACTAGCCTTTATAGCTACTGCCTAAGCACACGACCAAATTCGTCTGCCGGGTCCTGCTCCTCAACACTAACACTAATATCAATCTATATTTAACGGTTTGCCAATTTGCCACAAAACTATCAAACCCCTTATTGAGAGTATTGACATATAACATGAAAATAAATGGGTCAAACACCAACTAATCACCGGCAGCCTACAAGAAAAACGCCCCCTTTATTCCCACTCGCTGCCTCCAGCCATCCAGCCAATCTTCGATCTATGCTAGTATATTTCCCGTAATACCACCGTCTTTCCTCCTGTTAAGCAACCTCAAGATTGGCACCTTGTCAAATTCTTTCTGATTTTCCAGGCAAGCAATATCCGCTGACCCTTCTTCATTTATCCTGTCTGTTATTTCCTCAAAGTATTCCAACAGATGTGTCAGCCTAGTCCCCACGTCGTAGTTCCGTTCGGCGGAGTTTAGGCGGCGAGAGAAGGAGGCGCAGGGATGGAGCTCTTGGTCTGGGCTGGAGCGTTGGAAGAGGACCGCTCCCACCCCAGAGTCGGAGGCGTCGACTTCCACAATGAATTGACCAGACGGGTCAGGTTGGGCCAGGATGGGAGCGGAAGTGAAATCATCTTCAGCTCCGAGAAGGCCGAGTCCGCTTCGGGGGTCCAGTGAAAAGGGTCTCAGGAGAGGTGAGTCGAGTAAGGGGCGCTGCCACCCGGCTGTAATCCCTGATGAAGCGACGGTAGAAATTTGCGAACCTCAGAAATCGCTGGAGTTGTTTAAGCGTCGTGGGGTTTGGCCACTCCATGCCCGTTCCGTCAGCTTGCTGGAGTACATCATTGAGAGCGGCCCAGTGAGGGCGGATCTCGAAACTTGCACTTCTCTGCCTTAACGAATAGCTGGTTTTCCAAAAGCCTCTGAAAAACCTGACGGACATGGTGCGTGTGTTCCTGGAGATAACGGGAGAAGATTGAGATGTCGTCCAAATAAAAGAAAACGAAACTATTAATAAATTACGTAAGGACATAGTTTATCAGGGCTCGGAAGACAGCGGGGGCATTGATGAGGCCGAATGTAGTGACCAGATGGTCGAAATTACCAAGAGGGGTATTACAAGCTGTTTTCCCACTCACCTCCCTCCCTTATCCTGACCAGGTGATAGACACTCCGCAGGTCCAACTTAGAGAAAGTTGTGGCTACGTGAAGGGGCTCGAAAGCAGAGTTGATGAGGGGCAGTGGACAATTATTCTTTATGGTGATGTTGTTCAGGCCACGGTAGACAATGCAGGGGCGCAGTGAGCTGTCCTTCTTCCCCACAAAGAAGAATCCTGCGCCTACAGGGGAAGATGAGGGTCGGATAATGCCCGCCGTGAAAGAGTCATTTAGGTAAGCCTCCAATGCTTCCCTTTCTGGTCGGGCAGGTTATACAGCCGACAGGCGGGTAGAGGGGCGCCGGGAAAAAGGTTCCACACTGTAAATTGTCCAGAGTGTCCCATAACTAACATAACTAAGTATGTTTCATCAAACTACTTTGCGCGTTCCTAAAAGGAGCCAACGGATGTGATCACAGAGAGGGAGAGAGAGGGTGAAGATCGCGAAAACCGGTTCAGGAAAGCGAGATCAAGGATACGGTGTGGGAAGGAGAGTATTTAAGCAGTCGAGGTGAGAGAGGTCAGCGAGATGACACGGGTTGCTTGTTTCTGAAGGACTTTAGAATGGAAGCGCTGTACTCCCAGAATTCCCTGCAGGAAGGAAAGTCCTCTAATCGCTCAGTGCATGTATGGACTGTATTCTCTGACTCACACTTTCCGACCTCATCCAATTATCTCTCTCTCAACCCATAGTGTCTATTTCCCTCCCAGGTATTTTAATTTCGCGTCCCTCTGTATCCATCAGCCTCCCCAATTCTTCCCCCCCCCCGCCGGCCAATTTCTCTCCTATCATGTTTCACGCCTATCTTACGCCGCCCTCCGCTGTCTCGGGCTCTCCCCGAGCGAGTTCTGTTCCAATCTTCCTCCTCACAATGATCTTTGCACACCACAAATATCTGTTCTCCCTTCAGATCTCTCGACTTCCCCGGCCTCCCTCCCCCCGGTCTTTCTCTAAGCCCTCGGTCTCTCCTTCTACCCCGCCGCACCCGGTCTCGCTCAGTTTCTCTCGCCTTTTGCCGTTTCTCCTATCCTAAAATCTCGGCTGCGTCTCTCTCCCTCCCGACCTTCTCAGACTCTCGCCGCCGTCTCTTTACATTCCTCAGTCTCTTTCTCCTCAGTGAGGAAGACTAACGGAGCATTAAGCGGGATCTGGACCAACTTGAACAACGGGCTGAAAAACGGCGGGTTGGATTCAACACATACACAAGTGTTAGATTTTGCACTTTGTGAGGACAAGCTAGGCTTGATCTGACACAATGAGAAACAGGGCACTGAGGAGTACGATAGACAACCAATCTGGGAATGCATCTCCATATTCAATGAAAGTTATGGCGCAGTTAGACAGCGTCGCAAAAAAAAAGCTTTTCTTACATTGGCCCTCATTGACGATAGTACTGAGTTCAGGAGTTGGGGTGTTATGTCGATGCTGTTTAAAAAATTGTTGAGGCCTAATTAGATCTAATTTTTGCTCAACTACCAACAGGGCAGATATAAATATGTTTGAACGAATAAAGTACAAAGTTACCCGGCTATTGCCGGGACTGGATGTTTTGAATTAGAAGGAACAATTACGTATGTTACGTATGTTCCGAGTGGGCAGAAGACTGAGGGGAGATTTGAAAGAGGAAGACAACATTATGAGGCGTATAGAGAGTGTAAATGCAAGCCGGCTTTCTCCACCGATGTTGGGCGAGAATGCAACTGGAGATCATGGGTGAAGGGTGAAATGTGAAATGTTTAGGGAATATAGGAGGGGAAACTTCTTCACCCAGATGGATTCCAGAGTGTAGACAGTGCTGCCTACGCAAGTGTATTGAGATTCCGATGTGAACGTTTAAGAGATGATTGGATAAGTACTGGGATATGGATGGCCACGGTCCGGGTGAGATCGATGGGAGTAGGCAGTTTAAATAAATCCTCATTGACTGGACGGGCTGAAGTCCCTATTTCTGTGCGTTGGTTCCCTCTGGCTATCTCGCTGGATATCTGGGTTAGAATTTTAATGTCTCACTGCACAGACCAATCTAGAAAGTCGTTGATACTGTTCGATCCCTCTGTCCTTGCGCAAACTGAAGCATGGAGACTGAGTTAATGGATGTTTACAGCATGAGAAGATGGAAGATTTGGAAGTTGTTTAATCTGTATTCTCCAATTGCCTGCGATGGGTTTGAAGGAAGACAAGTGTGAGCCCGGATATTTGCTTTGCCTTCGCTGCGTTTTCAGTTTGTGTAGTTTTGCGTGTTTCATTTATTATTGATCTCAGAGGGAGACACGGATTCCACACAGGCCATGTGGATTCAGGGTTAAAGGGATTGAAATATGAGCGTATCTACACCCGATACGATAAAACCACGATACAGAGGTAAATTGGCATTAAGATAACTTGGTGTGTACTTGAACTGTGAATTTGGAATTGGCATTTTGGAAGGCTAGTTATTTTAATCAGCAGAAAAACCTGCTGCTGTACACTTTGAAAAGCTGTTTTTAAGTTGTAGGGCTCCGTTGGAAATGATTGCTTTGAAGTCATTGTAGCATCTGCCCTGTAATATGTTAATGACAGGTCAGTTTAGATAACATGGTGGTGCAGTCAATAGCTGAGCGATCTGCTTACGTTTTCAGCCCTATTTCCATAAATTAGCACCTTTATTGTAATATGTAAATGACGGGGTAGTTAAGATAACGTTCCGGTGCAGTCAACAGCTGAGCGATCTGCGTACGTTATCAGCCCTATTTCCATAAATTAGCATCTTTACTGTAATAAGTAAATGACGGGATAGTTAAGATAACGTGCCGGTGCAGTCAATAGTTCAGCGATTTGCTTACATCGTCACCCCTAATTCCATTAACATTCCAACTGTTGCTGGGTGGTCAGACTAAATCGGTTATTTCCCTCAGCACTGTTTCTCGGTACTCTGTAACTGCAGAGTCCAAAATAGAGTTGTAACTTGCACCACAATTTCGACGCTCTGTGCGGAACACGGTTGTCCGCTGTCTTCCAGCAAGAATTCACCCTATCTACTACATGATCTACCTTCTGTTAGGAAGCCAAATCTGAATCAACGAAACCAGGTTTCCTTCGATACCATGCGTCTGACTGTCTGAATGAGTCTAGTATGGGGAACTGATCAGACGTCTGACCAGAATTAAAGCACCCACATCGACTGTCCTGGTTCATCTGTTGGTTTTATTTTCACATTTGTTTTCATATAATTCAATCTGGCTCATAAAAGACAACATGCCATGTTCTCTCTCCGTAGCCGGACAACGTTTCTCCAAATATTCATAATTTCCTTCTTCAATAATCGTCTCCGGTAATTTACCCACTACTGATGTAAGGCTCCATCTGTAATTCCAAGAAGTATCCCTATTATCTTTCGTCAACAAATGAATAATAGTTTACACCCCCCGCCCCCACCCAAGTCATCCAGTTCTACTTCCGTGGCCAGCGATGAGACAAAGATCCAGTCCAAAAGCTCACTAATAACATCTCTCGCTTTACCAAACTACGTGGACTATATCCCTTCTGGCACTGGGGAATCATCCATCATAATGTTTTCGAAGTTTCCCCCGAATCCTCTTTCTGAGCGTCTGCCGTTTTACGCTGTGTTCACATTCATCAATGTATTCAGTGAAGAGCTTCACTGCCTTTTTGGATACAGGTTTTCCTCTGAACTGCCCAGACTGTGTCCAGTCTCCGCCCGTTCTTCACAGTGCAATTCGCCAGGAGCTTCTCAAGTCCCCTTCTACCTCTTCTAACTCCATTGTTAAATTCTTTTCTTTCTACACTCTGACCCGCGATAGCCTTACCTAATTCTTTCTTCCTAATTTTTAAGAATCGTTATTTCTCCCTCTTGAGGAGTTGTTCCAACTTTCTTGTCACCCAGAGTTACTTTACGCTATCATCCTTTCCCTGCTTCACGGAGACAAGCCTATACTGAACCCTATGTCAATGCTCCCTATCCAATCCCCTCATATTTGTTGCGCATTTCACTGAGTACATCTTTCCCCAATTTACCTTCCCAAGTTCCTGCCAGCTAGCACCATAATTCCATAATTCGCGGATCTCCACTTAAATAGATCCCATGCTCCCTGGTCAAGATAAATGGAGGGTAGTTGTGCCCTGGTGTTCTGTAATGCTGAGCCGCGGAAAGATCTGTCACCTGATACGTTTCCTTTTCTAATATTAGATCCGGTTTGGACTGTTCGCTAGTCCACCTATCTTCTTATAGTGACATTAATCCTTCCTGGACACAACTGAGAAATTATGCTATACCGAAACTTTTTACCTTGGGGAGTTGCCAAATAATATTGTGGAAGTTTCAGTTCGCCATGTCAATAACATGGTAAATGTCCATGTCCCGCGTCCCGATCGGTTCCTCAGGTTTTAGGCGGCTGCATGGAATAATCCAAATGAGGTGATCACATATCTCTGTTTGTCTCACTGTTGCCCTCCGTATCTGCAGCTGCGATAATATCCCTGGTTTCCCATCGCACTCACTTTCCAGTTTGTTACGCGAAACTGTCCATCTTGAAACATCTAATCCCCGGAAATTTCTGCACCCATCCCTGTCCTTGTGACAGTCGAGTGATGTGATAGTTTGGAACATATTTCAACCAAAGTGACAATCACGCCAGAAGCATTGAGAGTTTGTATTGCTACCTACCTGAACTGTATGAAGTCATCAATACTCCGACATTTCTGCAATTTCTGGACGAACAGGCATATGATTGCTTGAATTAATGACACATTTGACAAACCGGTTCATTGTAAAACGGCTTTATTTGAAAACTCCTCTGAATTATCAGTAGGCACGGGCGTTACCTACGCAGATGGCCATTTAATGTAAACACGTACTTCATTCCATTCCTCAGCTCTTCCCTGAATTTCCTCTGTGTCAGTGTATAGATACAAGCATTGGTGCACATGCTGAGCATTTGCAACATGGACCCAAATTGCTGCAGGATGTATACCGGGGAACTCAAATATCTGTCCTGGTAATAATAGTTTTGCGCTTGCCATTTCATAGAATAGGCTACAGAGGGCATCCAAAGTAAGATGAAATTAGCTGATATAGAAAACAACAAAATCATCGATTTTCTGCGTTTTTCCACCTCGGCATCTTTCTGATTGTCGCCGCTGAGCCGAAGCTTTCTGCGGACTCTATTTGCTACAACGATATGTCTTACGGATAACCCGTTAAACACCAGGATTAAGCCTATTGGTATCAATGGTGTTAAAATACGGTCCAGTAATGCATAACCTCTCCACACGGGTGAATTAGCGTATTCATATGTGAGGGCGCAACGCCAGGGCATGTTTTCAATGATGACGTAAGGTTCAACGGCAAAGTAAACCGGTGCACATTTCCCGCAGCTCACTATAACCACGGTCACCAGAACCACCGTTGCTGTTCTCTCGGTGCAGTATCGCTCCCGCAGCTTTTGACAACATATTGCGATGAAGCGATCGAAGGTAAAACTGACCGTGAACCAAACAGAAAAATCCCTCGTTACAAGCCGAAATACAAGTGTCAGAGCGCATACAGGAGTGATGAGCAGGGATCTGGAATAAATGTAGATATTGTTGGTCTGTTCCACTAAAGCAACAACGATAACCACCATCATATCCGCTGTTGCCATTCCAACCAGGTAACGGGTGATGCATTTGTAGAGTCCGCATTTTCCCCGAGAGAGGATCACAATCGCCGTTAAATTAACTGCAAGAAATTTGGAAACAAAATAGTGATACGGTCAGTTCCCTGAATGCCCCCATTCTACCGATGTTATGCAGGGCATGGTCCGTTTGGAAGTGGAAAGCGGGAATCCAGTGTGTGCGGTCTCGGTCGCTGCACTCCGGCTGGAGGACAATGACGGATGTGAGTGTCAGTGGGTTGGCGACATTCCCACAGTTTAGAGCGAGGATTCCGAGTTCCACGACTCACGGACCGGTGAGCAGTCGATCGCTCCTGTAAACAACACCATGTCAATTATTAGAGGTGAAATAGCCGAAGGGGTTGTTTGTAGCGTTGACAGATTGGCATCATGGAGATATCAAGCACGAGTGCTCATTTACTGACTACGGAAGAACAGTCCTATATGTTGGAAATATATTGGACCTTCATTTAAATAAATGTGTCTCCGCTGATAGATACACGGACCTAGAAAAGCAGAGACCAGCATCACTTAAGAAAGCCAAGGGAGGTTAAATTATGAAACTGCGGCAATTTCTGGACCAACCTAATTGACAAAGGAAGAAAACACTGCTAGCGAAATATGGAAAATGCAAGTAAAACCGTTAGAAATCTGAATCCCCCATTCCGGAAACACGTTTCAGCCGACGGTTGCATCTGTGCTCAGTAACAGTGCGGATACCGCAGCAGAGTAACGGCGGCACCATACATAAAGTAAACAGCTCCGGCATCTTACCGGGGACACCAACCGCTACAAGTGTGGGATAGAAAATGGCCGCGATGTTGAAAATCGGCGGATATCCGTCAGAAGGAGCGTTCAGTTGTACGGAGCGTTTCAGCTGCTCACATGGACTGGGGATCGGTTTAACAGACTTTTATTGAGGTGAAAACAATTCCACTGAGGCAATTAGCGTGGCGATCACGTCAGGGACATTAGTGACAAACAACTGCACAAACACTTACGTTGAACTATTTTTACTCATTGTTCCCGTGTCCTGAATTTGACTCCTCAAGGGATATTGCAATCTATGTGAATTTTTCACGTTATTTACCGTGATACCTGGCTTGAGTCATTAAAATAGGATATGTGTCTATTCTATCTTTTGTATCTGTATTGCTTTTAAAGTAGGCATTCACCTTGAAGTCGATTTATTTGGTACCATTTGACGGAACACATTGGCTTCTGAAATTGAGCGAAAGAGTTTGTTCTGGCAGGTGAAATGGAGAACACTTCTTTATTAAAGCGGAACATCCGTTTGTTCTTTTCTTTCGTTCGCTCCAGCCGTTCAGGGCGGACTGAGCGATGGAAATCTCAGTAACATCTGACACGTTTTACAATAAAGTGCACTGCACATATTCCTCAAAACAGTTTAAAAGATCCACAGAGATATTCCAGAGACCTATGAGCAAAAACGGAACGTGTCTCCTGGAAATTAGCGAGGGCTGTGGACAGTTTGAAAAGCAATGTTTTCCAGCGCACACATGGGGTGTTTGGCAGGAACCTGACCTCTGCCAGTGAAGGACTTGACCACCTCAAACCCGTGACGTGCGGTGCAGTCTATTTCACTTCAATGATGTTCTCAACCCTGCCACAATTCTACCACTATTTCTCTATCCATTCTCTCTTTGAACAAAAGAAACAAGTGAAATCTGTGAATCCTGCCCAGGTTCCCAAGTTGTTCTATTATTTGCCACGAGGTTGTATTTTTATCCCCTGATTCACTGTCAGGTATATTGCCTTTCGAGCGTCACAATGAGTAAGTGCAGAACAGCGGAAGTGTTCAAGGTCACCGCTTAATCACACTTCCTCTGCAGTGAGTAGCTCTGTGCCTATTGTGGTTCTCGGAGCGATGAGCGGGTCTCGGCTTATTGGAGAACGTCTCATCACTCTGTTTCCATTGAGGAATTTTTACTAGCATGCGCCCCTCGGTTGACTTGAGAAAGTATCTGTCAGGAGCGGACATGGAATGGACCCAAATGTAGGACGCAGGCACTGAAGTGCTAGGGGTAGGACAGGATGGGGATGCCATGGCATGTAAAGGGTAATGCAGGCGGGACTGGATCCCGGAGGTCAAGCGAGGCGAGAGGATCACAGATTTCAAGCGGGGCAGGATGAGTCGTCAAGGCATATGGATCACGGGCAGGGCCGCATCCCAGGCGGAAACACGTAGGCCTGGGCAAGGCGCGGACACCTGGGCAGGTGCGGGGCACAGCCCATCAGAGCTGAGGGGTAGGAAGGGACAGAACCACCCGTAGGGTAACGGCAACGGCCTGGCTTACCCGATGGGGGCAAGGGACAAGAAGGGACAGAACCAGGCGAGGGGTAACGGCGACGGCCTGGCTTACCCGAAGGAGGCGAGGTAACAGAAGGGAGCTTGGTCCAGGGTAAGCAGCAGTACTGCCGTGATACACCGGGTACATTGGGAAAGTCAACCGACAGCGTGACAACGCGGGCAAGGCGAATAAGGCGGAACAGCGCGACCAGCGTACGAGAGAAGCAGGGGAACACGACCAGCTGGACAAAACAGATAATGAACAGGCCGGCAAACAGCGCAGAACAAGATATAGAGCAGGGCGGCTACAAGGGTAGAACCAGATCCGGAGCGGCCGAAACAGGTACACAGCAGGATTCAGATCCGGTGGACCAGGTACAGAGCAGGTGCGACAACATACCGAGATTAGGAGGGAGGATGTACTGGAACTTCTGAAAAAATACATTAGGATAGATAAGTTCTCTTTTGTTGTCGGGAGAATCCCTGGGTGACTGTGTGAAGCGGTTAGCCCTACTTAATTGAGAACATTCTTAGAAACAGAATTTAGGAGAATTTGGAGAAGTATTACCTGATTTGGAAGAATCAGTATGGCTTTGTGAGGGGAAGATAATGTTTCTCGAGCCTGCTTCAATTCTGTGAGGATGTGATGGTCATCCTTCAGTTAATCATTTCAAAACGTTAGAAGACTTGGTATCCTGGAAAAGTTGGCTGGTGGATTCAGGAGCGACGCCCTAGAAGGCAGAGGATAGTTGTGAATGGAACGTTTCCTCTCTGGATCCCGGTGCCCGTGTTGTCCTGCAGAAATTTGTTCCGTGAGCACCGAATTTTAGTGCTTTAAAAATTATGTAAATAAGGAGGTGGAATGGTGGTTTATTGCACATGCAATGATGTGCAAGTTGGTGGAATTATGGATGGTATAGAAGGTTGTCACAGATTACAACAGGACAGCTACAGGACGCAGAGCAGCGCTGAAAAGTTACAGATGGAGTTCAACCCGGAAAGGTACGGAATGATTCACTTTGGAAGGATGAATTTGAAGGCAGAGGTGATGCTGTTAGGGTCCGGTCCGGTTCCTTCAGCCTACCGTCCTTTCCCTGCCTGCATGGGGAAAACCTGTCCAGAACACCAGCCTAAAATTCCTTCACATTTCCGTTGTGCATTTCCCAGGACGTATCCGTTCCTGATTGACACGAGGTTGTGGGGACACAGCGGGGCATTGAGATTACTTGGTGACGAACGCAGGCCTGTGTGATTAGTGTATGTAACCCTTTTATGAAAGGAGGGTGCTGGACCCCTTAAAAGTTGCCAACCGATGCAACCGATCGGCAGACGGCGCAATAGCCGCTGATCTACACATCGCCCTTACTCATCCGGAGAAGGATGCTTAAGTGAGATTGCTATTATTGGACTATAGTTCAGTATTCAACACCATAATTGCCCCCAGGCTCGACAGGAAACTCAGAGGTCTCGTCCTTGACCCCGCCTCTCAGATCGCCAGAATATTGTAAGAATGGGTTCCCTCACCTCCACCCCTCTGACTTTCAACACAGGGGCAGCTCAGGGCCATGTATCGAGTCCCCTCCCTTACTCCCTGTATACCCATGATTGTATCGCCACCCACAGCTCCAATCTGTTAATTAAATTTGCCGACGATAGTACATTGATTGGACTAATCTCAAAAAATAACGACGTGGCCTCCAGGGAAGAAGTTATCTCTCTGACACAGTGACGTCAAGTAAACAACCTCTCCTTCAATGACGCAAAAACAAAGGCGCTGGATGTTGATTACAGGAGGAATAGTGACGGGCCAACCCCTATTGACATCAATGGATCTATAGTTGAGAGGGTAAACAGCTTTAAGATCCTTAGCATCCACATCACCGAGGACCTCACGTGGTCTGTACATACCAGCTGTGAACTGAAAAAGTCGCAACATCTGAACGAGTTTAACAGAGGTTTATGAAAATGATTCCGGGATTCAATATTTTGTCATATGAAGAGAATTTGACGGGTGATAGAATTTGAATATATCGAATGTCCCCGATGGGCTGGATGATGTCGGAATGCGTCCTGTGGTGGGAGATTCTTGGAACAGAGGAAACAGTTTCTGAATAGCGGGGCCACCATATCCAACGCTGATGAGATCAGCCAGAGTGTGGTGAATCTGTGGAATTCGTGGCGACAGGCAGCTGTAGAGGCCGAGACTTTCTGCTTATTTAGGACAGAGATTGATAGATTCCTGACTTGTCAGGACATGAAGGTATACAGGGTGAAAGCAAGCGATTGGGTCAGAGACGAAAGTTGGATCAGCCATGATGAAATGGTGGTGCAAACTCGATAACCTATCTCTGCTCCCACGTCTTTTAATCGTGTTTAATATCTATCTCTCAGTTGTATTCTATCGGGCTGATCTGGTTCATAAACTACCAGCTCTATGGCAACTTTCATAACTTTGCTCTGCACGGATCCTGACTAAAGTTCATATTTATATCTTTAGAATATAGTGAGGCTATTTAATTAATTATTTTACCTTTAATGATGAAGGAGCGATCGAATGTCTATGCAAGGTTTGTCAAATAATGATGAATATGGATGATGATGATGAAATAATAATAATAATAATAATAATAATAATAATAGTTATATTTTACTCGTTTCTTAGATCAAGCTGGTACAACTTGAGGTACAGCCATCACGAAGCACACTCATTTCTCAGTTTGCAAGGAAATTGTGTTCTCAAATCGCTGGGATGTCTTCTATGGACTGACATGAGTGGTTCACTTGATCTTCCATAGTGACCATTTCCTCATGTTTCTGGATTATGCTCTCATTTGAGTTTAGTGATCTGTATTTTGTGTTAGTTCTGAATGGGGCAAATTTTATATTAGTTTTACACATGCCGGCATGCAGTGCTCAATTCTGGTTTCGTTAAGAAAAACATATCCTGAGGAGATTTTTATTAATTATCACCTCTCCCCTTCTCCCAGTGTCACCGATGATGTACCGCTTTTTTATTCTGTCTCCCCTGCCCACTACACCTCTTACCCTGACTTATCATCTTTTTCAGAAAAAGCCAGTAATTCAAGAGTATCGTGGACAGAAGTGAGTATGGATGCTATTATTAATGAGAAAATGTGCTTTGGCAGCACAGGAAAATGCCATTGGGCCAGTCTAGTCTGTGCCAAGCCATTAATCTGCCTAGTTCCAGCAACCTACATTCCCTCCCATCCAAACATCTCTGAAATGTTGGAAGATCAATCGTGCCATTGCTCTGGCAGCACATTCCACATTCCCACCGCCTCTGAGAGAAGAAATTCCCCCTCATCTTTCTCTTAAAGAATGAGTAATGATCTTTCAAGAGTGTCTCTATTTTGGAAAGCTTTTGGCGAACGAGGAAATTTCAAATGTCACCCCACACTTTTAGAAGGAAGGGAGGCAGAAGAAAGGAAAATATAGAACAGTTAGTCAGTGGTTGGATTCCATTAAGGATGATTTTTAGGGGTATTTAGCGCATGTTAAAGTAGGCCAAATTCAGCTTGTTTTTCTAAAGGGTATATATTGTCTGCAACTCTCTTGGAATTCTTTGAGCAAATAACAAGCAGAATAGACATAGGAGAGGCCGTGGATGTTTGTCTCCTGGATTCTCAGATGGTTTATAACGACTTGCCGCACATGAGGCTGCCAAACAAGATCACAACTCATGGTATTACCGGAAAAATACTGGCAAGGATCGAAGATTGGTATACTGGCATGAGATAAAGAGTTAGCACAATGCGTGCCTATTCTGTTGGCTACCGGTAACCAATGACGTTCCTCTGGAGTCGGTATTGAGATTGCGTCAGTGCATTTTAAAATGAACAATTTGGATGACAGAGTTGGTGGCTTGGTGACCGACTTTGTAGTTGCTACGAAGATATGAGCCGGACAGGGAGCTTAGAGCAAAGTGAGTGTCTGCAGAAGGACTCAGACAGATTTGAATAACAGACAATGAAGTGGCAGATGAAATACAGTGTAGGGACTGCGGTCTGTGTCAGGTACTCAGGTTCGCTCAGCGTAATGTTGCACGAACATTATTAGCAAAACACTCTGACGCGATACGGGTTTCATTTTGTTACAGACAGAAATGCCAGTTTGGTTCTACATGTAAACTACATTTCCACATTGATGGAGCATTGTGCTGGCACCCCTCGCTATCCGTAAAAACTGTGACGGGATCCAAAGGTGTATTCAATATGGACTGTGACTTTAAAAAGAGGGAATGGGTGTACACCGATTCAGAGGGAGAGAGCACCGAACAGCTCGTGAGTCTCCATCGTTACGGAAGGGCGTAGCTGTGTAATGGACAGCTGGTGTTCAGCATACTTGGGATGTGTACAAGCTCAGCTGACTGTTCAGACCAATACAAAGACGCTGAAGACACGGACAGAAATACAAACGAAATAGGCACTGGATGAGCTTTCAGTTCCCACGGAAGGGTTTTACTCGCAGTGTGGAAAAGGGGGGACCGGTGGAAGGCTATCGGTGTGTTGAACCCTTGCCTGGGTTGATAGCTTCACAGCGTGAAGATGGTAACCTTTTGTGTGGTCACAGCTGGTAAAATTAACAGGACTTCGGAGGACAACAGAAAGATCGACGACATCGGATTACTTGGAAAACAAATCACTTCTCGCTCTCTCTCTCTCTCCTCAATTCTACTCAACTTGATATCACGAACTGAACTGACTTCATTCCTATACCATCGTAAGACTGTATCATTTACCAACTAAGCTTGAAGAAGTTTGGTGTTTTCTATTTACAGATTTAAATATGCATAATCAAGTAAAGTCAAGTCAGTTTTATTGTCATTTCGAGCATAACTGCTGGTACAGTGCATAGTAAAAATGAGACAACGTTTTTCAAGACCATGGTGTTACATGACAGTCCAAAAACTAGACTGAACGACGTAAAAAAAAACAGCAACAGCAACACAGAGAAAATACAATAGATTACAGACCTACAGAGGACTGCATAAAATGCATAAAACAGTGCATATATTGCAATAAACAATTAACAGGACAAATAGGGCAAGGGGTCTGTGCAGGCTTCGGGTACTGAGGAGCCTGATATCTTGGGGAAAGAAACTGTTACATAGATTGCTCGTGAGAGCCCGAATGCTTCGGTGCCTTTTCCCAGACGGCAGAAGTGAGAAGAGATTGTATGAGGGGTGCATGGGGTCCTTCATAATGCTGTTTCCTTTGCGGATGCGGAGTGTGGTGTACGTGTCCGAGATGGCGGGAAGAGAGACGCCGATGATCTTCTCAGCTAACCTATCAGCTGAGGGGTCTTGCGATCCGAAATGGTGCAATTTCCGAACCAGGCAGTGATGCAGCTGCTCAGGTTGCTCTCCATACAACCCCTGTCGAACGTGATGAGGATGGGGGGAGGAGAGTGGGAGATAAACTTCCCTCAGCCTTCGCAGAAAGTAGAGACGCTGCTGGGTTTTCTTTGCTTGGAGTTGGTGTTGAGGTACCAGGTGAAATTTCCGTCAGGTGACACTTTCGTGCTTTTTACGATCTCCACAGAGAAACCGTCGATGTTCAGGGGGGAATGGTCGCTCTGTGCCCTCCTGAAGTCAGCAACCATCTCTTTAGTTTGTTCACATTAAGAGACAGGTAACAGGTCTCTGCACCAGTCCGTCAGTCGCTCTGCTAGCATGTTTGATTTGTTCTGGTTTTATATTGCTATATCACGTAGATACTAATAAATAGTGTTTTGTTTGTAGCAGATTTCAGAGAGACATTGATCGGATGCAGAAGTGGGCTGAGAAGTGGCAGATGAAGTTCAACACAGAGAAGTGTGAGGTGGTACACTTTGGAAGGACAACTTACAAGGCAGAGTTCAAAGTAAATGTCAGGAAACTTGGTATTGTGGGAGACCAGAGGGATTTGGTGTTAAAATTTAAGGTGGGAGGCCGGGTTTAATGGTCGGCACAACACTGTGGTCCAGAAATCCTGAACTGTGATGTACTGTTCTATGTTCTATGCTCTAAAATCAGACTCCAGTGTGTTCCATTTCTGATAGTTCTTTTGCCTCGTTAGGGGGTATGTTAAAAATTGGGGGCTCGTCCGGTATTAATAAAAAAACTTGATTGGAGCCATTCTAAATTTGTTGGATGCTTAATTGAGTGATTAGTGGTTTATCCTGAAGGGGAATAACTCTTTATATTTCCTTTCGTGGAAAATCAGCAGCATTGGAGATTGAGGTTGGTACGTTTCGTTGGAGCCATCCCCTGAAGTATGAGATGGTGCTAAGAGAAATGTGCATTTGTGGATTACTCATAATCTAAAACTTAAGGTGGGCACTAGAATGGGGACGTACATAATACAAGCGTTAATAGCAAAGCAATATACATCCAAGGGAACGGTTGAAGATAATATGTTGGAAATGCTGTTTAAAGTAAACCTACTGAGGCTAAAGTTCAGCTTCGGTTAGAAAAATTAAAAGGGTAGGATGAGAAAGTGGCTGAGAACCAATCAGGGTCTGATTAGTCAGCAGACGAGTTTGCTTTAACCCATGAGGTTAAGTTTTTCCTGAATGGGAGCCTCGAAGAGAGTAGCTGGGGTAATCAGGGTGAACTGGAATTTGAATTTGGGGCTAGTAATGAAAGCGTAGAAGTGGCAGATTGCCCGATTTTCTGTGTTCAGGTTCTTGAAGCAACTGTGAATTTACAGGGTATTGCGCCTTGTTTTGGAACTCAGTTAAGGCCTGAGGTGTCTGAGTCGGTTGAAAAGGAATACAGTCCTTTTGTGTCCGCTGGACTTGGTTCAGTGAATAAGGGGTTAACCTTGTTAGCAGTGGAAATTGAGGATTCTCAGTCAGCTGAGTTAGGCAGTGTTCTAAATGTTGGTGATGAGATGAAAACTGGTGAGGTGAATGTTATTGAAGATATTGAGAAGGGTGCTGTCTCCGGACTTTTGAATAAAGTACCTGTGAAGTGTAGATTGGATTGAAAACTTTTGACCTTGCTGACAGAAACAGCTCTCTCAGATGCTGAGACAGTACACGTAGGTTCGCTTAACTAGGTGTTTGAATTTAGATAAACAACGTGGTGATGTTGTTCAAGTTTGGGAATTGGAGAGACAGGCTTCGGAGACCTCTCAAAACAAAGGGAAGCGTTGTGTTGACCAAGAGAGGACATCGGCAGGTGTTCTAATGGAAACATATAGAACTAATGATCTTGGAGATAGAATTGATGACTTGTTTGGAGCAAAGGATTTCTTTGAAATTTCAGCGAGTGGGCTTAGTTTAGAAAACACGAGTGAGTAGTTAGCTACTGTGCAGGATAAATTTCAGGTGGAACGTGAAAGCCCTGTTGGGTCTGAGCACGTGATGGTTAAATATTCTGTAGTGAAGTGGAAATGAGAAAATGTGTGATCAAGCGCCATTTTGAAGATAACGGGGTTTTGGTTTTGCAGGAATCTGGTATTGTAACAATGTATGTGAAAGGTAAAGACAATGACATGGTGGATTGACTGTCCGGACGTTAAGTTTAAGAATGAAATAGAAAATATTTTATACACTTCTCTAGTCTGCTATATATTAATCATGTATGTATTGCTTCATATTCTGTAATCATATGTTTGACAACAATTTTGCTCGCTGATCAAACTTTATTTTTCTCAACAGGAGGGAGGTGTGACAAGATGCTAAGCGTTATTCAATATGGATGTGCCCTCTAAAAAGGGAGAGAGTGAGTGTACACTGAGTCAGAGAGAGAGAGAGAGAGAGAGAGAGAGAGAGAGAGAGAGAGAGAGAGAGAGAGAGAGAGAGAGAGAGAGAGAGAGAGAGAGAGAGCACCGAACAGCTCGTGAGTCTCCATTCTTAAGGAGGGGCGGGGCCATATAATGGGTAGCTGGCGTTCAGCATGTTTGGGATACATACAAGGTCAGCTGGCTTTTCACACAGACACACGGACATCACGGACAGAAATAAAGAATAAGTAGACACTGGATGAGATTTCACTGCCCTCTAAAGGGTGGGTTTTGCTCGCAGTGTGGAAGGAGGTGAGCAGTGGAATTCTCTCCGTGTGTTTATCCTTGGACTGGGTTGATAGCTTTACCACGGGAAGACAGTACCCTTTTGTGCGGTCACAGTCGGTAACGTTAACAGGTCTTCGGAGGACAACGGAGCGTTCGACGGCATCGGCTTACTTGGAAAACAAATCACCTCTCTCTCCTCAATTCTACTCAACTAAATATCACGCACTGAACTGACGTCATTCCTATACCATCGTAAGACTGTATCATTTACCACCTAGGCTTGAGGAAGTTTGGGGTTTTATATTTACACACTTATATCTGCAGAAACTCTGCTAACCTGTTGGATTTATCTGTTTTTCTATTACTGTATTATATATAGAACATAAAACATAGAATAGTATACCACATTACAGCCCCTTCGGCTCACAGTGTTTTTCCGACCCGCAAACACTGCTTCCCACATAACAACTAACACCCTCCCCCACATTAAGTTCCTCGATATACGTGTCTAGTAGTCTCTCAAACATAACATAAGAACATAAACATAAGAGATAGAAGCAGGAGTAGGCCAATCCCAAGATATCCTTGGGGTTTTCCTTTACCCTACTCACCAAGGCATTCTCATGCCCCCTTCCTGCTCTTCTCAGCCCATTCGTAAGCTCCTTTCTTGCTACCCTATATTCCTATAAGATTCCGGAGCTTCAGATACGCAGGGGTGATAACTCTCCAGCGGCCAAAGACCGACCATTTCCGAAAGCTAGGACCACTCGGACACGTGGAGATCTGGAACATGGGGATCGGAATATGATGAGAGGCATTGACCGTGTGGATATTCAGAGGCTTTTTCCCAGGGCTGAATAGGCTGCCGGCAACAGTGGTCGAGGCGGATACGCTTGGGTCTTTTAAAGAGACTTTTGGATAGGTACATGAAGCTTAGAAAAGCTTAGAAAAGAGGGCAATAGGTAGGCCTAGTCATTTCGAAGGTAGTGACATGTTCGGCACAACTTTGTGGGAAGAAGGCCCTGTATTGCGCTGTAGATTGTCTATGTTCTCTATGCTTCTATGGAATACCTTGCCAGTGTAGACTGTTTTCCCGGATAACCCCTTTTCTCTTCATTGACTGTTCATGGAGTGTTCTGGTTTCCAGTAGGGTGCACATAGGATGAGAGTGTGTAAATCTACGTGCTTTTAGTAGAAATTATAAAATATACTTGTTGGTAAATACAGATTCTCTGTATCTCATTATTCGTTGTTACAACGGATGAATCATCTCACAGTGGCGTCCATCATTAGCATTGCCTATTAACAGGATGTGCCTCTACACAGGGTCACCATCGGAAAGGACTTTCAGAAGCCTGAAAGCTCAGGCTCAACGATTCAGGAACAGCATTATTTCCCCGCTGCCACGTGTATCTCGGTTTTGTTTTCTCTATATTTATTTATCCTGTATTTCATTGTACTGCTACCAGAGAGTTAACAATTTTGCGACGTATGTCTGTGATATTAAATCTGGTTCTGATTCTTTATATGTACCTTTGAAACCTTTGATTCTGATTCAAATGCAGGGGGATGTGTTGGATTGAACTTACATTAGCTTCAAGCCTTTCAGAACCTCATGTACTGTGCTGTAATATTCTATGTTCTTTGCTTCATCGAGCTCCATACTTGCTATAGTTCAGTGAATCGATTAATTATTTAAAGCTACAGCTCCTTGCTTTTCCAGAGTGTTCTTAACCGTCGGATAAAAAAGTGCAGGAGAATTTAAAAAAACAATAGGCCATAAATTTCAGTACCGACCGCTGGATGATCTCGATAGCTTTGTTTGCAAGGGACTCGCCAAGAATTATGTATTGATGAATTGCCCTCCGTGTTCAGTCTACGGTGGTCATGGGATATGAAGGGAAGTATCTGGAAGAGTCAGGACTATTAGCAATAGTCTGTATAGTCCTGTGCGTATGTCTGACTCATCTCACTGAATTTTACGAGGTAGTTACCAGGAATGGTGTGGAAGGCAAGGCCGTGAATGTCGTCGATCAGGGACTTCAGCAAGGAATGTCTCAAGGTTCCATTCGGGAGGATGCTGGAGAAGGTTCAGTCACTTTGCTTTCATGATGAACTATTAAATTGCTGTCACCATTGTCTACTTTGGGAAACTAGAGTGTGGTAATAAAGGGTGTCTCTTTGTTTGGGGACTTGTGACGAGTGGAATGCCGCACGGATCGTTGCTGTCATCGTTGTTTGTTGTTTGTCATCTATATTAACGATCTCGATAATGATGTCGTTAACTGGATCAGCAAACTGTCGGTGACAGCAGCATTACCTACATAGTTGACATCGAGGATGAGTACCAGAGCATGGTACCGGAAACGGGATCTGGAGCAATTGGAACAATGGTCTTAAGAAAACATCGGATTTAACACAGACAAGTGTTAGATGTTGCACTTTGGGAGGACCAGCCAGGGTTGGTCTGACACAATGAGAAATAGGGCACTGGGGAGTACGATAGAACAAACGAATCTGGGAATGAAGGTCCATAATTCAATGAGTGTTGCACCACAGTTAGACAGGGTTGTAAAAAAAAACTGTTCAATACATCTCATGCTTTCTGGTCATATCCCCGTGTAAGGTAAATAGAGGGGAGCTCTGCCCTGTCGTTCTGACATGCTGACCCGCGGAGAGATCTGTCACCTGATTTGTTCCCTTTTCTAATATTCGATCCGGTCTGGGCTGTTCACGCGACTGTCTTTCTTTTTACATTGACATGAATCCTTCCAGCACATAACTGAGAGATTATGCCAGACCTTTTCCCAGGGAAGGTGCCAATGAATATTGTGGAAGTTTCACTTACCCGTGCCAATACCATTACACAGGTCAAAGATCCGCTTCCCGATCGGTCCCTCACCGTTCCCGTTTGCAGATCTTGATTTTTTTTTTTGGGGGGTGGTAAACAGGTCGGCGGCTATACAGAATACTCTAAATGGGTGATCGAGCCCTTCATGTCTCTGTGTTCGCTTCCCAGTCTATTAACAAACGAACACTCCACGTTGTCCTCCCTTTCTGCAGCTGCGATACTGTCCCTGGTTCCTCAACGCAGTCCCTTTACACTCTGTTACCCGAGCCTTTCCATTCTTCAACATCTAAAACCCGGAAAGTCCTGAAGCCATCCCTGCCCTTGTGACAGTCGAGTGTCTGTGATAGTTTGAAACATTCTTCAATCAGAGTAACAATCACGCCAGCATCTTTGAGCGTTTGTATTGCTACCTACCTGAACCATATGAAGCAAACAATCTTTTGCCATTTCAGCAATTTCCGAATGACCAGGCATATGATTGTTTGAATTAATGACATTTTTGCTAAACCTGTTCATTGAAAAAACTGCTTTATTGAAAATTCCGCTTACTTACCATTAAACACGGGTGTGATCTACACAGATAGCCATTCAATGTAAACACATACGTTATTCCATTCCTCAACTCTTCCCTGAATTTCCTCTGCGTCAGTGCATAGATACAAGTATTGGTGCACATGCTGAGTATTTCCAGCATGAACCCAAATTGCTGTAGGATGTATACCGGGGAACTCAAATATCTGTTCTCGTAAAAATAGTTTTCCACTTGCCATTTCAAGGAATGGACTAAATAGGCCATCCAAAATAATATGAAATTTGCTGATATAGAAAACAGCAAAATCATCGATTTCCTGCGGTTTTCCACTTCGGCATCTTTTTGATTGTCGCCGTTGTGTCGAAGCTTTCTGCGGACTATATTTGCCGCAATGATATGTCTTACAGTGAACCCGTTAAACAACAGGATTAATCCGATCGGTAGCAATGGTGTTAAAATGCTCTCCAGTAATTCGTATCCTCTCCACACGTCTGAAGTAGCGTATTCCTGTGTGAGGGCGCAACGCCACGGTCTGTTGTCAATGATGGCGTAAGGTTCAATGACAAAGTACAACGGGACAGATTTTCCGCAGCTCACTATAACCACAGTCACGAGGACCACCGTTGCTGTTCTCTCGGTGCAGTATCTGTCCCGCAGCTTTCCGCAACATATTGCGATGAAGCGATCGAAGGTAAAACTTACCGTGAACCAAACAGAACAATCGATCAATATGTCCCGAAATACAAGTGTCAGAGCGCATACAGGAGTGATGAGCAGGGATCTGTAATAATTGTGGATATAGTTGGTCTGTTCCACTAAAGCAACAATGATAACCACCATCAGATCCGCTGTTGCCATTCCAACCAGGTAACGGGTGATGCATTTGGAGAGTCCGCATTTTCCCCGAGATAGGATCACAATCGCCGTTAAATTAACTGCAAGAAATTTGAATAAAAAATAAATATCGTCAGTGACAACTCACTGAACAACCATTATAACGATGCTATGCAGAATATGGTTTAGCTGCAACTGATCAATGACCCCTCCCCCCGATTCCTGCAGGGTATGGTCTGTGGAAGTGGAAAGCGGAAATCCAGTGGGTGCGGTCTCCGTCGCTGCACTCCGGCTGGAGGACAATGACGGATGTGAGTGTCAGTGGATTGGCGACCTTCCCACGGTTTAGAGCGAGGCGTCCGAGTTCCACGACTCACGGACCAGTGAGTAGTCGATCGTTCCTGTAAACATCATTTCCATCATTAGATGTGAAGTAACAGACGGGATTATTTGTAGCGGTATCAAAGTGGCATCATGGAGATAGAAAGCACGAGTTCTCATTTACTGACTTACAGAAGAACAGACCTACGTGTCGAAAATAGACTGGGCCGACATTTAAGTAAGCTGGCATGTAGTTATATGATTGAAGTGTCTGCTCTGATAGAGACTCGGGTCTGGAAAAGCGGACAGCAGCGTCACTTCAGAAAACCTAGCGATGCGCAATTATGAAACCGTGACGATATCACCAACTTAATTGACAGAAGAGGAAAACACTCCGATCAAAAAATGAAAAATGGCAATAAAACCGTTAGATGCCTGAATCCTCCATTCCGGAAACACGTTTCAGCCGACGGTAACATCTGCGCTCAGTAAGAGTGCGGATACCGCAGCAAAGTTTCGAAAGCACTATACATAAAGTGACCAGCTCCGGCATCTTACCGGGGACACCAACCGCTACAAGTGTGGGATAGAATATGCCCGCGATGTAGTAAATCGCCGCATATCCCATATTCCGTAAGAAGAAGCGTTCAGTTGTGCGGAGCGTTTCAGCTGCTCAGATGGACTGGGGATCGGTTTAGCAGACAGAAATTTATTGAGTTGAGAGCAATTCCACTGAGTCAATTTGCGTGGCTGTCACGTCAGGGACATTAGTGACAACCAACAGCACAAACACTTACATTAAACTATTTTTACTGACTGTCCCCGTGACATTAATTTGGCTCCTAAAGGGATATTGCTATCTATTTACTTTAAAACAAAACATAATGTGAATTATCCACGATATTTTCCATGATACCTGGCTTCAGGTATTTAAATATGATTTTTTTAATATCCGTGTTGTTTTTTTAAATTTCTTTCTTTTTTGTAATTTATCTTTTTTTATTGAAGTGTGTTGCTTTTAAAGTTGGCATTTATATTGAAGTCAATTTATTTTGTGACATTTGACGGAGCAGATTCGCTTCTGAAATTGAGGGAAGGAGTTTGTTCTGGCAGGTGAAATGGAGAACACTCGTTTATTAAAGGGTAATATCCGTTCATTCTTTTCTTTTGTTTGTTCCAGTCATTCCGGGCGGTGTGAGTGGTGGAATAAACAATGACAGCTGACATGTATTACAATAACACTGCACTTATATTCGTCCAAACAATTTAAAAGATCCACAACGATATTCCAGAGACCTGTGGTCAAAAAAGGAACGAGTCCTCGGGAAATTAGCGGCGGCTCTGAACAATTTGAAGCAAAATGTCTTCCAACGTACCCATGGACCGTTTGGTAGGACCCTGACCTCTTCCAGTGAATGACTTGAACAGCCCATACCCGTGCCCTGCGATGCAGTCGATTTAACTTTAAAGATATTCTCAAACCAGCCACAATTCTACCAGCCACAATTCGCCATCCTTTCTTAGTTTGAACAAAAGTGACAAGTAAAATCAGTGACCACACCGCAGGGTTTCAGGCTGTTCTATTATTTGCCATGAGGTTGTCTGTTTTTCTCCTCATTTGCTTTCCGGTTTATTGTCTTTCATACAAACATAGAAACATAGAAAACCTACAGCACAGCATAGGGCCTTCGGCCCATAAAGTTGTGCCGAACATGCCCCTACCTTAGAAATTACTAAGTTTAGACATAGCCCATATATTTCTCTAAGCTCCATGTACCTATCCAAAAGCCTCTTAAAAGACGCTATCGTGTCCGCCTCCACCATCGTCGCTGGCAGCCGATTCCACGCACTCACCACTCTCTGCGTAGAAAACGTACCCCTGACATTTCATCTGTACCTACTCCCAAGCACCATAATCTTGTATCCTCTTGTGGCATCCATTTCAGACCTGGGAAAAAGCCGCTGACTATCCACACGATCAATGCCTGACATCACCCTGTACACCTCTATCAGGTCACCTCTCATCCTCCGTCGCTCCAAGGAGAAAACGCAGAATTCCCTCAATCTGTTTTCTTAAGTAACGGTCACTATATGTTTGTCCAGAACATCGATGTGTTCAAGCTCACCTGTCAATCACATTTCCTTCTGCTCCTGCAGTGCACCGCTCCGTGCCGATTGTGGTGATTGGAGAAAGTCTCATCACTCTGTTTCCATTGTGGAACTCGTACTGACATGCGGCCCTCGGTTGACTCTGGAAAGTGTCACCTCTGCCTTCAATTCCATTTTCAAAGACACACAGACACACGGAGGACACGGAGAGATATACAGAAGAAATAGACACTGGATGAGCTTTCACTGCCCACGAAAGTGTTGGTTTTGCTCGCAGTGTGGTAAGGGTGTGACCAGTGGAATGTTATCGATGTTTTTAACCCTTGACTGGGTTGATAGCTTTTCCGGGTGAAGACTGTACCATTTTGTGTGGTCACAGTCGGGAACGTTATCAGGACTTCGGCGGACAACTGAAAGATTGACGGCATCGGCTTACTTGGAAAACAAATCACCTCTCGCTCTCTCTCTCTCCTCAATTCTACTCAACTTAAAATCACGAACTAAATTGACGTCATTCCTATACCATCGCAAGCCTGTATCATTTACCACCTAAGCTTGAAGAAGTTTGGGGTTTTATATTTACAAACTTATATATGCATTAACTCTGCTAACCTGTTTGATTTATCTGGTTTTATATTTCTATAATACGTAGATACTAATAAACAGTTTTGTTTGTAGCAATACCAGACTCTAGGTGTGTTCCATTTATGCTGGCTCTTTTAACCCGTTACGGGGCACGTAACAAAACCGTTCCAACCCCTACATCGCACCTCAATTCTGTAAACCCCTTCGACAACTACAGCACTCGGCATCTCTGCAAGACTTCCATCATCCAGCCTGGTGCATTCAGATGACAGCAGACCCGAGAAAGGTACAGTCGTGTCAGATTGAATGGTTCATAAAACACTGTTGGCCTGAAGAAATTACAGTCTGATCAAGGACAGGGATGCAGGCAAACCAGCTCTCTCAGTTTCCCCCATTTTGTGGATTACGAACTTATTCTTGCACTGGAATAATTTAATCAGAGGAACTGAGTGTGGACACAGGGAGCTTTAGGTAATGATCTGCTAACCCTGAGACCATTCTCAAACAAGTCGCCATTTGTTATGTGAAGGGCGTGGACTCTGAACTGATAATTGACTCTGGGACAATCTAATCAGAGCAATAAACCGAAGACAACGCTCAGAGGAGCAGTTACTTGTTATGTAAAATGCCAGACATATCAAAGAAACAATCTGTAGTCCCGTTACCCTCTGTCTCGGTTGCCTCATGTAACTGATTTGGACCAGTCAGGGTGTAAAGAGACGAATACACAAGGCTGGGGTGGGCAGAGCCACGTGCAATATGTTGGTTGTAGCTCTGTACAATGATCAGTAACCAGGTGACCCAGGTAGGCCAGGTGACCTTGAGCTAATGGTTTGGGGATCCAATGGTTCCATTGACGAGGAACAATATAAGATTCCTGAGCTTCAAATAGGCAGGGGAGATAACTCTCCAACGGCCTGAGACCAACCATTACCGAAAGGTACCACACGGACACGTGGAGATCGGGAATATGAGGATCGGAAAATGATGAGAGGCATTGATCGTGTGGAGATTCAGAGGCTTTTTCCCAGGGCTGAAATGGTTTCCACAGGAGGACACATTTTGAAGGTGCTGGGGAGTCGGTACAGCGGATGGGTAAGTTTTTTTTTACTCAGAGAGAGGTGAGTGCGTGAAATAAGCACCCGGCAACAGTAGTGGAGCCGGATTCGATTGGGTCTTTTTACGAGACGATTGAATCGGTACATGGAGCTTAGAAAAATAGAGGGCTATAGGTAAGCCTAGTCAGTCCTAAGGTAGGGACATGTTCTGCTCAACTTTGCTGGCCGAAGGCCCTGTATTGTGCTGTAGAGTTTCTATGTTTTCTATGTTTCTATGGAATGTCTTGCCAGCGTAGACTCTTTTCCCGGGTAATACCTTTTATCTTCGTTGACTGTTCATGGAGTGTCTGGGTTTCCAGTAGGGTGCACACAGGAAGATAGTGTGTAAATCTACGTGCTTTTAGTAGAAATAATAAAAGATAATTGTTGCTAAATACAGATTCTCTGTATCTCATTGATCATTGTTGCAAGGGATGATTCTTGTCTCAGTGGCGTCCATCATGAACATTGCCCACTAACAGGACGTGCCCTCTACACAGTGTTACCATCGGGAAGGAGATACAGAAGCCTGAAAGCTCAGGCTCAGCGATTCAGGAACAGTTTTTCTCCCCGCTGCCACCTGTATTATCTCAGTTTTGTTTTCTCTGTATTTATTTATCCCGTATTTCATTGTTCCGTTACCGTAAAGTTAACAATTTCATGACGTTTGTCTGTATTAGTAAATCTGGTTCTGATTTTTTAAATGTACCTTTGAAACCTTTGATTCTGATTCAAGTGCGGGGGTGGGTGTGTTAGATCGAACTTACTTTAATTGAAAGCCTATCAGAACCTGGTGTACTGTGCTGTAATATTCTATGTTCCGTGCTCGATCGAGTGTAGCGTTTCTTCCTATAGTTAAGTAAGTCGACTAATTCTTTACAGCTTTGACGCCTTGCTTTTCCAGACTACTCTCAATGCGTCGGATAATAATGTGCAGGAGAACTTAAAAAAAAAAAGCCATAAAATCAGTGCCGACCGCTGGATGATCTCGATAGTTTTGCTTGGAAGGGACTCGCCAAGTATTATGTAATGATGAATTGCCCTCGGTGTTCAGACTACGCTGGTCATGGGGTATGAAGGGAATTATCTGGACAAGCAGGAACATTAGCGATAGTCAGTATGGGCCAGTGCATAGTAGGTCATGTCTAACCAATCTCACAGAGCTTTCCGAGGTAGTTACCAGGAGTGGTGTTGACGGCAAGGCAGTGGATGCCGTCTACAGGGACTTCAGCAAGGAATTTCTCAAGGTTCCGTAGGGGAGGATGCTCGAGAAGGTTGGCTTTCATGATGAACTATTAAATTGCAGTCCCATTGGCTACGTTGGGGAAGCTAGAGTGTGGTAACGGATGGTTGTCTCTCTGACGGGGGACCTGTGATGAGTCGAGTGTCTCAGGGATCGTCGCTGTGCCCGTTGTTATTGGTAATCTATATCAACTGTCTGGATAATAATGTTGTTAACTTTAACGGTGTATAATTGGCCGATGTCAACAACATTACGGGTGTATTTGACAGCGGGGAAGAGTACAGGAGCATGAAGCAGGATTTGGACCAGCTGGAACAGTGGGCTGAAAATGGCAGATCGGATTTAACACACACAAGTGTTAGATGTTGCCCTTTGGGCGGACTAGCCAGGGTTGGTTTGACACAATGAGAAATCATGTACTGCGGAGTACGATAGGGCAAACGAATCTGGGAATGTAGTTCCATAATTCAATGAAAGTTGCGGCACAGGTAGACAGGGTCGTAAAAAAAGATTTTCTAACATTTGCCTTCAAAGACCAAAGTACTGAGTATAGGAGTTGGGTCGTAAAATTGCTGTTGTTTAAGGCTTTATTGTGGCCTAATTTGGAATATGGTGTGCAAGAAAGATGAAATTATGATTAAAATAATTCAGAAAAAAATTACACAGCTATTGCCGGAACGGACTGATTTTGTTTAATTGAAAGAAAGATTACATATGTCAGCACTTTATTCCCGAGCGGATAGAAGACTGAGGGGAGATTTGATAGAGGTATACAACATTATTATGAGGCGTATAGAGAGTGTAAATGCAAGCGGGCTTTCTCCACTGATGTTGGGCGAGAATACAATTAGAGATCATGGGTGAAGTGTGAAATGTGAAATGTTTAAGAGAAACATCAGAGGAAACGTCTTCACTCAGAGGGTCGACAGAGTGTAGACAGTGCTGCCAACACAAGTGGTAATTGAGATTCCGATGCCAACGTTTAAGAGATGATTCGAGAAGTACACGGATGAGAGGGATATGGATGGGCACGGTCCCGGTGAGATCGATGGCAGTAGGCAGTTTAAGTAATTCCTCAGTGACCTGACGGACTGCAGACCCTGTTTCTGTGCTGTAGTTTCCTATGGCTGTCTGACTGTGTATCTGGTTTAGAATTTCAGTGTCTCACAGCACCGACCGATCTAGAAAGTCGTTGATACTGTTCGATCCCTCTGTCCTTACAACACTGAAGTAATTTGGATGGTTATTCTGTATTCCCCAATTGCCTGCGATGGGTTTGAAGGGAGACAAGTGTGAGCCTGATTATTGCTTTGCCTTCGCTGCGTTTTTAGTTTGTGTAGTTTTGTATGTTTCATTTATTATTGATTTCAGAGGGAGACACTGATTCCACACCGGCCATGTGGATTCAGGGTTAAATGGATCGAAATATTAGCGTATCTACACCCGATACGATAAAACCACGATTCGCAGGTAAATTGGCATTTGGATAAATTGGTGTGTACTTGAATTGGGAATTCGGATTGCCATTTGGGACGGCTGGTTCTTGGCAGACTCGCAATAGAGTTGTGAAGTGTACCGGAGTTTTGACTCTCCATGGAACACGGCTGTCCTTTGTCTCCCAGGCAGAATTCACTCTGTCTACTACATCATCTGCCTTCTGTTAGGAAGACAATTCTGAATCAACGCAGCAAGGTTTCCCTGGATCCCTTGCCTCCTGACTTTCTGAATGAGTCTACTGTGGGGAACTGATCAAACGCCTGATCAAGATTGATGCACCCACATCGACTGTCCTGATTCTTCTGTTTCTTTAATATTCACTTTTTCAAATAATCCAATCTGATTCATTAAACACAGCATGCCATGTTTTCTCTCGGTAACCAGACTACGTTTCTCCAAATACTCATAAATTCCTTCTTCAATAATCGTCTGGAGCAGTTTACCCATTACAGATGTAAGACTCCCTGGTCTATAATTCGAAGAAGTACCCCTATTATTTTTCGTCAACAAATGAATAACATCTCCCACCCTCCAATCATCTAGTTCTACTTTCGTGGCCAGCGAAGACACACATATTCCGTCCAAAAGCTCAGCAATATCTGAGCTCGCCTTCCAAATTTACCTGGATTATATCTCTTCCGGCACCGGGAATCATGTATCATAATGTTTTCTAAGTTTCAATCGCATCCTCTTTCTCAGCGTCGGCATGTTCGAGCATACCTGCCTTTTGACGCTGTGTTCACATTGATCAATGTATTCAGTGAGGAGCTGCACCGCCTCCGTCAACACCAAATACATTTTCCTCTTTTACTTCTGATCTGCCCATAATCTCCCCATTCTCCTCCTGTTCTTCACAGTGCAATTCGCCAAGGATTTCTCAAATCCACGTATTACTCTGTTAAGACCATTGTTAAATTCCTTCCTGTCTACACGGTGATTCGCTATAGCCTTACCTGATCCTTTCTTCTGTTCTGTAAATATCGTTCTTTCTTCCTCTTGACGTGTTGTTCCAGCTTTCTTCACTCCGGCTACTTTACACTGTCGTCCTTTCCCTGCGTCACTGAGCCAAGCCTATACTGGACCCCGTTGGGGGGGAGAGAGGATGGAGCCTGACCGCGGGCCAGAGTGTTCTCAAGTGAGGGGGGAGCCCAGTGAGGGAAGGAGTGAGGATCTGACGGGTAGACATGGGGAGTCCGAGGCAGTGGGTTCTCAAGTGAAGCGGGAGTCCAGTGAGGGGGAGGGTGGGGTTCGACAGTAGAGTCCCCCTTGGTGTCTGAGGCAGAGGGGCACGGAGATCTCAGAAAAGTAGACACCCCCCGGAGCCAGGAGAACCGAGTATGATCTGAACTGCACCTGGGTCTTGTGCCTTGCAGGAAGCACCGGGGAACTCTGGTGATGTCATGAGGGCTGGACTTTTGTTAGTGGGGGGAGAATGTACTGCGTATGTAATTGAAATGGCTTCTTTGTTATGATAATTGCTTTCTCTTGCAGTTGGTTTAGGTTTAGAATTGCTGATAGTGGGGGATTGTATTCATTTGTCTTGTTGTCTGGGAGGTGGGTTTTCGCGGTTTTATTTCGGGGAGAGGGAACGAAGTCGCCGAGGAAGGTGGACGTGCGCGGCAATGCTCGGTTGACCGCTGCGGGTGGCCCCAGGTGCGAAGACCCGGAGGTTGGAGGAGAGCCAGGGGGGGGTCGAACGGTTCGATAGCTGAGCTCCAATGATGTGCACCAAATTGACCGAACTCTGATAAGTTTTGGCACGTTTTATTTTATTTCCTTTTCCTTCTTATATACTGTACTGTACTGCAAGTGTAGATCCAAGATGGTGGCGCGACGCAGCTTGCAGCGGCCACTCCGGAACTGATTATCTGTTATTTATGAAGAGGGATACCGTGCGCAATTATAATCGACTGAAAACGGACGTGGAAACACGGGGAAACATCGGGAAATTCCAGGATGATCTTCTTCGTTGCTGCTGCTGCTGTGAGGTCCGGGACTGTGCTGGGAAGAACAGGCCCCCAGTCCTCGGGGTCGCGTTGCCGATGGCCGTCTTAATACGCTCGGCAGAGGATGGTGTTCGGAGAAGCTGTGCCGGAGGGGACGGTGGTCAGCTCGGCGTCCTTTCGACGGACTCAGGTCGCTTTCGCTGTGTGCTGCGTCTGGGAGGCTGAGTCGGGCGGCGCCGTGTAAGTCCATAGCGGCGGTATTCCTTTCTGCCGCCGGCGTGGGCTGGCGAGTCTATCGGGACCCTGGGGACGTGTGGAAACTGTGGTGATTTATTTTGAACATTTTTAAATCTTGGGCTATATTTACTATGCCCATTGTCTGTTTTTTTTTTAATATATCAATTATGCTATTGTTTGCGCTGTTGTAACTATACGTTGTAGTTATGTGGTTTTGTGCAGGTCTTGTAGATTTACTTTCTGGTCTTGTTTTGTCTGGTCGATTTGGGGCTCCTTTCCGGGAAACGCGCTGGACGGTAGCGCTCTATTAATACGCAGCATCCTCTCCGGACTCTGGATTGGGGATTACCAAACGTTGCGTGGATTTTATGGTGTAGTCTGTTTTGTCGTGTGGTTTTGTGATATCATTCTGGAGGAACGTTGTCTCATTTTTAACTGCATTGCATTTGTGTTTTCTGAGTGACAAAAAACTGAATCTGAATCTGAATTGCTAGTAACCATTTAGTTCTAGTAAAATCATTAAGGTATATTCTATAACGGTATCTGGTTGTGTGTGTGTCGCTGCATTAATTTTGTTTTGCACAGCACCTGCTTCTACGGGAGGCGGGGTTGGAGAGTGGCTGGAATTTTTCCCCTACACATATCCCAGCCCGTTGAGCAAGTGTTACATGATGAACAATGTAAACGTCTTGAAGAAATAAATAATATCTTCATAATTACATGCTAAACTACCGTCTCCCTTACGAATGGTTAACATTTGTCTGATAGCTCGAGCTACTTTTAAATGAGATGCTAAAAGCTTATTATTTATATCCCCAAACACATGAAATTGACGTTTCAATTTGAGCAAATTTCTTTCAATAGGATAAATTAATACCCAATTGCATTGTGATTGGAGTTCAACTCTGCTGGAATAAATCAATATTAGGAGAACTTGCATAAATCCAAGTCTTTAATTTGTTTTGAAATCTTATCTAACTCTCTTTTTGTCTGTTTCTTAAGCTTAGCTAAATAGGAAATTATCTGACCGCATAAAAATGCTTTAAACGTTTCCCATGTAATCAATTTGGACATATCTCCCGTATTATTAAAAAAAATCAAAAACAATAGATTTTGTCTCAATAAATTTGACAAAGTCCGAAATTTGTAATTAATTTTCTGGAAAGCGCCAAGGCAAATTTGCAATAATAACAGCATTCAATTCAAAAGCTAAGCTTAAAGATGCATGATCCGAGAGAACGAGAGCATCAGATTCTCATCTCTGGATTTCAGATGTTACGTACCCCGTAACTGGGTGTCTAACCAGCAGAGAAAGAAGAATCCGTTGGAATTTAGTGGTACCAAACTAAAGGTTTTTAGTAATAAAATAAGCAAAACCATATCAATAATACAAATATACACATAAAACATGTTAGCAGTAATAAACCTAAAAGTATAGGAATAATCCTAGTCAATAATGAACAAGCTCTATCGATGTCTGGTTAGAAATGATTTGTCATAGAAAAGCATAAAGTTCAGATCAGTTCATGAGAGCTGATGTAGTATGGTTGTTGTATTGTAATCGTTAGACAGAGAAAGAGAGAGAGAGCGAGGGAGCTGTAACAATTAGTTACAGCAGCTAAACCTTCCTTTGCTTTCTTAATCCGTCATATCGTTGTGGCCATTCAGTAATGACCTCTCCGTCCTTCAGCTAGACCGTTATTCTGTGGTGGACTCGTCACTCTGGCATGACTGGACACGCACACAAGTCCCCACCGGCCCTGCGTTTTCACTGATAGCCTTACTGACCGACCACCTGGTCCGGTCTTGAAGCCCCCACCTTTTTGTTGGTTCCAGCAATCGATCAGTGTCCACTGGTGTGTCTGGAGGGTGTCTCTCCAGACCTGTCTTTTATCCCTACTCACGGGGACTCAGCTATCCATCACTCCTGAATGACAATGTCCATCAAATTAGGCCATTAGGAATGTTATTGAGCAAACTATTATCCTTGCAGCGAAACAGTAAATAATTTCAAAAAGGAGTCACAATACAGTTAATCAGCAATTTCCCCCTCTCTCCTATCTGTCGCTGATGTTCTTGCCTGTTTTTCGTCTCTCATGGTCAGCATAACAACAGTAATATTTCGTGGTTCTTAGAAGGGGGTGCTGTGAATGGTTAACCCTTCACCCCCATTGTCCATCATGTCTGCTCATCACTCATAACACGGACAAAAATCGGGGATCAGCTATAAAATATTCGATTATGGAATATTTTTTGTGAACATTTGGAAAAAAAAAGAACAATCTCTATCATTAGGATATGAATGTCTCCAAATTTCAACCAGGCCAAAATCAATTAAAAAAGAGTTAACAAAACGGAAGCCCCTGTTTGGTTGGACTCTTGTCAAACAAAGGATTTAAACAACAGTTGAAATCACGCCACATTACGAACATATGTTCAGTCAAATCCGGCAAGAAAGGAAAAACCTTTTTTTAAAAAACAGGATCATCCACATTAGGTCCATATAGATTAACCAGGACCATTTTTCTCTCACAAATTGCTCCTTTAACAATTAAACATCTACCATTAATATCTGACACAATGTCTTTTGGATGAATAAAATATTAGATTTAATAAAAATAGATACTCCCTTTGTTTTATTCTGACAAGTAGCTTGAAATTGAAGGCCCGTCCACATGTAAAAAATCTGTTCTGATCGCGCGTTCTGATAGGCGTTTCTTGAGCAAAAATTATATCGGGTTGGAATTGATTAATGATTTTAAAAGTCCTCTTGTGCTTATAGGATGATTCCAACCACATACGTTCGAACATAACGTTTACCTGTTTAATTACCAGAGAAAAAGGAATATCTAACTCATAAACAAACTCATACCAGCGAGGACTAATCAAAACTGTCTGTGATAAATATAACAATATACAAAACATGTATGCTCCGAACTTCGTAATGGGAAAACATATAAAAAGGTAAACTAAAATTAATCCTACAATTAATCTTATAACTCAAAACCAGTCCCTATAGAAGGAAAAGAAGAGAAAGACGCCGCCAGCTGCCCATTTTATAATGTTAATTTTTAAAGCTTTCCATAATTCCCCCCGTTACAAAAAAACCCACACTGTCCTGAAATAGGAAAGCCCTGCAGAGCGAAATAACAGTTTATACTTAATCCTTAAAAATAAGCTGGTGAATGCAGAAGCAGTCTCCCAAAACGCTAAAACAATAAAATTAAACAAAGAGAAGAATACTACGTAATCTCTCATGAAGAAAAAAATCAGCGCCAATTTTCATTTAACTTACACGACCAATGAAAAACATTTTTTTAGAAATAAAAACAAATTTTCTATCTACTGAGTTCTCCCAACTATGCATATATAAGACAAAATCCTTAAGAACTATGAAAATTATCAAGTAATTAATGAAATAAAAGGAGGATAGCAACAAATAACCTAACCGGTTAACAATGGACCCGCTGTGTTAATTCGCTCAGTAGACCAAACAGATTTCGGAAAAGCCATTCATCACACATCATCTTAAAGTGGACCATCGATCAAGGAACAATTTAAGAAAAACTGAAATCTTCAAAGCTTATTTTCATTCTCAAATAGCAATTATTCATTAGTCCTAAAACTCGGCTGCAACCGAAGTAGAGTTAAGATAGAGTCCAATGCCTCTTTGGGTTTAAAAAAAAACAAGTGGAGTCGAATCTTGGGAAATTAATTTTAAACGGGCTGGATAGTGAACTGATGGGAATAATCCCTTATCATGGGCTATCTTCATGGTTGGAACGAATTTACACCGCAAGGCCATAACATCCAGTGGATAATCTTCATAATAACGAACCTCGGAAACCTTGAATTTAAAAACTCTGTGTTTCCTTGCATATTTCATGATTTGTTCTTCAACTTTGAAACGAATGAAACAGACCAAACTGACCTTGGCTTATTCGGATCCCGAGATTTCAAAGTCAAAATTCTACGCGCTCTTTCGATATCGGGAGGTTGAGGTAAAATATCGGAAACAGAAATTGAAACAATATCACTTTACCCCTCTCTTCCCTTCCCCTCACTTGCCTCGTGTGTATACTTCTCTCTACAGTGTAGCGTTCTCTACCACTTGCTCCTCTCTTTCCTCACCCTCCCCCGTCTTTCCCCACAGCTGCAGATCCCTGTAACTCCCTCAGCCCAACCCCCCTTTCTCAAGGCACACACTCAGCCTTCATCCTCCTCTACATCCCATCCCACTACACGCCCATATTTTTCACTGCATCACTCCCTCCTTCACTCTCCCCTAGTCTCCTACCTCTCCCCTGCTCTTCTCGGCCCCTATTTCTTCCTGGCACCATTTCTCGCTGTTCCTCTTCCCCGCAGGCTTTCTCCCTCCTCTCTCTATCCCATGCTACTGGCACTTCGTTGCTATTCTATCACTTCCCAGTTTTTTAATTCACCTCCTCTTTCCCTCACGCTCTCACACTTATCTGCTACGTTCATTCTCTCCCATCTCGTTACCCCTCTCTTGACCCACTGCTCCCTCCCTCCCCTTATTTCCCTCTGTCACCTTTCGTCTTTCACACTTCATCATCTCTCTCTTTCGCTTACTCTCCCTCCGCATCTCTCCCTACATCAATCTCTCTGCCCTTATATTCCCCCCTCTACTGTTCCCCCTCTTACAACCGTACTGCCCCGCAACATCCAGCCCCTTCCTGCTCCCGAGGCTCCGAGCCTCTCTCTTTCTTTCCCAGTCTCCTCTTCCCTCTTCCTCCCAGCTCTGCTTCCCGCACTCCGCCCCCCCCCTTTCTCACTCTCTGTTTCTCCCTGTCTCTCTCACTCTCTCTCTCTCTCTTCTAACGTTTCCACTCCGGACTCCCTTCGCTGCCACCTCTCGCCTGCTACACATTCTTTCTCCCCGACGCAGTCCTGCCAATCGCTCCGCAATTTTCTCTTGGTCTCTGCACCTGTGGCGAGAGTGTTGCCGATGGGTTATTTGGGGGATTGGCTCTGTGCGGTCGGTCCAGAGGACAGTGGTATTATTTCGGGGAAGGAGACGAGGCCGTGAAGACAGCGCACTGCCGTGTGTTAGTTTGTCGATTGATACAGTGCTGTGGGGAACGGGGGGGGGGGGCGAAAGTAGTGGGATTAGTTTTCGATCGAGTGTCAGTGCGTGTGTTCCGTTTTATACGACGACATGGTTGGCTCAGTTACTGTGGGCCGAGGAACCTGCTCCCGTTCTTTACCTTTCTCTGTTCCATGTAGGTCAAACAGAAGGCAGAAGTTTATTTTCTCAGAGCCAACATTTCTCTGAATGATAACGAACGTAAACATGATAAACATGGACACGTTTTCTACCCAGGACAAAATTTGGTCCACTTCACCCAAAAAAGCTGATGATGGTTCCTCATCGGGAGTGGAAATAAGGTTACAGTGAGATGAGCTGTGATTACAATTGAGAGAGAATCGGAGTGAAGAGGGCGCTTTACTCTCGGTTTATATGCTCAAACGATGGACAAGAGTCGCACTGACACTGGGTGAAGTAACGTGAGGTGGGGAGTCGGGTCTGTTGGTGTTTGATAAACAATATGCCCTTTGCCGGAGGAATGCCACTCGCAATTTGTAACTCTTAGTAACATCACAATTTCCATTGTTTGCAGTTTCAACATTAATTCACTAACTTAACCATAATGTCGCAACCCGGTGTTGCTCTTCTCTGACGCAATTGGATTGTAAATAAATTAAAAGGTGTTTATTTCTAAACCAGTTGAAACATGCCCCCTGTGGAGTCGGTAAGTGTTTTTAAAACCCCAGGTATGTGCAGCCTTGACTTTTCATTCCGGGGGATCGCCTGTGGCACACGGGGACAGATCACTCATCAGAGAAAATGTCTACATTGTTTGAAAGGTACCGACATGTGGACAAAATAGTGAGCGTGTTCATTGTCGTCATTGGAGTTCCTGGTGAGTGAGCACAACTATTCGTGTCTGGCACTTCATTCTGTTAACCGGTGTGATCCGATTTTTGGTCATTTTACAAGTTTCCCGCTGGACATTAGTGTCAGTAATATCCGCCAGTGATATCAACAATGCCTATTCAACATTTTTATTTTTCATATTTAATGACAAACGGAACTAAACCCCTGTCTCTCCACTAACTCACTGAATCGACCCGAACGTTGTTCTTCCATTTGATGGAATTTTGTTCAGAGTGGACAAAATGCTGCGGACATGCAGCTCTCCGGGAATGTGAGACTAGGAATGTTATACATTGTGGTGTTGACCATTTGTGAGTCATTGACCGGAATTAATATCTGGTTTTCAATGGCATCCTCTCCAGAGTTGTCGCAGTGTTGGGAGCCGGGACTCATCGCGGAAGTTGTGATTGGGAAATTGTAATGACACCTTGTCCATGTTGTCCCAGTGTTGGGAGACAGGAATCATCCTGGAAAATGTGACTGGGAACTCTTAATGGAACCTTGCCATGTTGTCCCAGTGCTGGGGGCAGGCAGCTCTCCAGGAAGGAGAGACGAGAAGACTTTCAGTGGTACCGTCTCCAGAGTTGTCCCAGACTTGGGGACGGGCAGCACTCCGGGCCTTTGTGACTGGGAGGGGTTTGCATTTTGAATTTATCAGTCTCTGTGTCACTGATCAAATTGAACCCCAGGTCCTGCGTTTCACTGCTCCCTGTGGAACCTGTCACAGTCGTATTTTATTTCCTGTTTGTCAATAATTGCGCCCGATCTCGTGAACTCGAGTCCACGGATCTACTGACGGGGGTTGTCGAAATGAGCTGCGCTGGAGAAGTAATCCATTAACGGAGCCACTCGGCATCTGGTTACTATGTTTTCCCGGCTTTCACTCAGAGACCAGACGTAAACTGGGGCGCCCATTTCCGCCCTGAAGAAAGGCCTCGGCCGGATAATTTGAGTCTATTCCAATGTGGCGATTGTTGCTGAGTTCCCCGGGAATTTGTGTGCGTTGTCTCCCTTTAGATACCATGAGAGCATAAGACATTGGAGCAGAAGTAGTCCATCTGTCCCATCGTGTCTGCTCCGCCGTTCAGTCAGGACTGATACTTTTTTCTCCTCCTCAACCCCAGTTCCCGTCCCTTTCTCCGTAGCCTTTGATGTCCTGTCCAATAAAGAACCTATCGATCTCTGTCTTAAATACACCCAGGGACCTGTCTTTCCCAGCTGCATGTAACAACACATTCTACATATGTACCACCATTGGCTGAAGAAAGTTCTCCGCATCTCAGTTTTGAAAGGGCGAATCTCTATCCTGAGGCTGTGCCCTCTTGTCCGAGTCTCTCCCGCCATAAATGAAATTAAGTTTAATAATGCCCGGTGTCTGTCCCCTTCTCTCTCCCTGCAGTGAATTTATTGGCGATTGTGATCCTGTCCCGTGGAAAGTGCGGCCTCTCTACCTGCACCACTCGCTACCTGGTGGCCAGGGCAGCGGGAGATCTGCTGACGGTAGTCATAGAGGTCCTTGGACGTCAAGTCTTAGATTATTACTTTCCGTGGAATTTTCTAAGGATTTACCCTGCATGCAGGTTTATCGAGGTACTGAGGCACACAGCCACATACTGCTCTGTCTGGTTCACCGTCACCTTCACTTTTGATCGGTTTGTCGCCATCTGCTGTCAGAAGCTGAAAACAAAATATTGCACCGGGAAAACTGCGGCTGTGGTTCTGACAACAACGGGCGTGCTGTCCTTTCTGAAAAACGTTCCCCGCTACTTCCTCTGGGAACCCAGAGAGATAATCAACAACGTACCGTGGCGCTGTAGAGTGACAGCCAACACTTTCACTGATCTCGGATGGGTAGTATGCGATTGGCTAGACATAGTTTTAACTCCATTCATCCCATTCGCTGTGATTCTGCTTTCCAACGCTCTGACGGTCAGGCACATTGTTGTGGCCAGTCGAGTCCGTAAGGGGCTGAAGGGTCAGAGCAAGGGGGAGAACAGCAGAGACCCGGAGATGGAGAGCCGGAGGAGGTCTGTGGTTTTACTCTTCACCCTCTCCGGCAGCTTCATTCTCCTGTGGATGACAAACGTTGTAAATTTCATGTATTATGAGATCAAAGGAATAGGATTTAAATTCAATGATTCCGAAAAAATCTTTCACATGGTCGGAGCCTTGCTGAAGAATTTCAGCTGCTGTACGAACACATTTATTTACGCGGTCACTCAGTCGAAATTCAGGGAGCAGGTGATCAGCGCGGTGAAATATCCGGTCACCTCGGTGATTCAGTTCATTACTCAGGCCGCGCACTGAAGAAGTCTGGAGGCGGCAATAGTGTCTCCAGTCCGGGCCCCAGATCCTCACATTCACCGCCTGATCTCCCCTTGTGTTATTTCCCGGGGAAGTGTTTAATGGACCGGCAGTACTTGGACTTCAGGAGCAGCAGAGGATGGAAAGGTGTGCATCGTGACCGTGGTTCTGAAGGGGAGACAGTGGCTGAGCGAGGTTGGGAAGCGAGAGTGGTTCACTTGTGGGCTTGGAGTGATTGGGAAAATCACTCAATCCAAAATTGTGTGTGTGTGTGTGTGTGTGTGTGTGTGTGTGTGTGTGTGTGTGTGTGTGTGTGTGTGTGTGTGTATGTGTGTGTGTGCGCGCGCGTGTGTGTGTGAGAGAGAGAGAGAGCGAGAGAGAGAGAGAGAGAGAGAGAGAGAGCGAAATGCGGTCAAAGTTGCAAGTGTACAGAAACGGTTTCTGTTTATGTTTGTGTTTCCGGAATACCGGGAAGTGGGGTTTGGCAGCTGTGTTATAGAGTTTGACCAGCCTGGGTCCTTAATTTCCTTCATGAGGGACCTGTCTTGATTGTATGTTCTACGCACCTTCACTGCGGGGTTGGAGGTGGACAATTCACATGCATTTTCGTAGTTTTGCAGTCGGGACATAGTGCTCCGTGTCATTGCAGTGGTGAGTCTGAATTCTGGGATGAGTACGCAGTCAACGCAGGCTCGCAGGATTTTACGAATAAAACATATCTGTGACTTTTCAGTTCATAACAAAAGTCGGAGACCTTCACTTTGATTCCAAAGAATCCAAAGCCAGTCGCTCTAGACATTCGTCATTAGGCCAGGCACAGCCTCGTAAAGTGAACACAACAATACCATTATAGAGTTTGTGAATGACGTCGAGCATTTCCACCTACGAACAGCTTGTGTCATTTGCCTCAGTTTACATTGCCCCACAAATGTTCCGTGACAGGGGGACTTGTTGCGACAGAGGGGACAACCATTGCTGTACAACGCTCATATTTGGGATCAGAGCACAGTCACTATCCAGTCTCATCCTGACTCGAGTCCTCCCGTCCCGGTAACAAAAGTCCCGAATCCTTACCGCGCCTGACTAGGTTAATTACGTCCTTTCTGTGGCGGGCGACCAGAGTTTCATTCGGTTCTCCAGCTGTGGTCTCACCAAACCAGAAAGGGACAGAACGGGAACAGGCCTTTCCGATCACTGCGTGTTCTGAACCAACTGAACTGGTAATTTCATTCCGAGCTTAACCAATCTCGTCTGCCAATACAGGGTCCACATCTCTACATGTTCCTTATATTCGTTTGGATTCTGAACTCCTCCATTGCCTCTACCTCTACCATCGCCCCTGAAATTCATCCCAGACACTCACCAGTATGAGTGTGAAAAAAAAGATTTGCATCGCACATCTCCTTTTGGTCAGGTTTAACATGACTGTGTTTTACAAGTTTTTTTTTTCCGCATTAATCGCGGGAAAGGATACAAAATGACACTAAATTGGAAATAATTAAATAAATAAATATTGAGAAAACAAGTGCCTGCGTTTGACCAATCTCCCTTCGGACAGGAATTGGCTCGAATATAACCGCTGTCGCTTTGCACATGCGCTGAAGGGGCTTTTTCCCCGCCGTTGATGAGTGTGACCGAACCTTCACTATCTTGCGAGCACACGAAACTATGAGGAGAAACAAAACGTTTTTTAAGCTTGTATGAGCATGTGGCCACTAATGAGGTCGTGTTCCAGTCTCTTCAAGAGCTTTTAAGCAGGAGATGTCTCCAGCGTCTGGCGGGATTTACTGCACATTATTGGGATGGAGGAAATGAGTGTACTGCGGATTTCACCAATGCATTATGGGTTGTCCCCACCCACAAGCAAGATTTCAGAAAGACAATAATTAATGTTCTTGTCAATTTAGAGCAGAGATGGTTGCTCTTGACAAACATAGACCCATCTCACGTCAGGGGTAAGTGAGTTACTCGACGGGATTCTCAGGGCGAGGCTGTAGAGTGATCGAACAGCATACAGACAAACTGACCCAGGGAAATTATAGACCAGTATGTTTCACATCGGTAGTAGGTAAATTATTGGAAGGAATACTAAGAGATAGGCTCTACAAGTATTTAGATAGACAGAGATTTATTAGGGAGAGTCAATACGGCTTTGTGCGTGGTAGGCCATGTTTAATAGATCTATTAGATTTTTTTTTGATGAGGTTACAAGGAAAGTTGATGAATGGAAGGCAGAGGACGTTGTCTACATGGACTTCAGTTAGGCCTTGGACAAGGTCCCGCATGGAAGGTTATTTAGGAAGATTCAGTCGCTAGATATAAATGGAGAGGTAGTAGATTGGATTAGACAATGGCTCAATGGGAGTAACTAGAGTGTGGTAGTGGAGGATTGCTTCTCTGAGTGGAGGCCTGCGATAGTGGTGTGCCACAGGGTTCAGTGCTGGGTCCATTGTTATTTGTCATTTATATCAATGATCTGGATGATAATGTGGTAAATTGTATCAGGAGATTTGCTGATGATACAAAGATCGGAGGTGCAGTGGACAGTGAGGAAGGTTTTCAAAGCTTGCAGCGGGATCTGAACTAGTTGGAAAAATGGGCTGAAAATGGAAGATGGAGTTTAATACAGACAAGTGTGAGGTATTGCACTTCGGAGGGAAAAGCCAAGGGAGAACATACAAGGAAAATGGTGTGGCACTGAGGAGTGCAGTAGAACAGAGGGATCTGGGAATGCAGGTAAAAGATTCCCTAAAAGTGCCTTTACATGTTGATAGGGTAGTAAAGAGAGCGTTTGGTAAATTGGCCTTTATAAATCAAAGTAATGAGTATAAGAGTTGGAATGTTATGGTGAGGTTTTATAAGGCATTGGTGAGGCCGAATCTGGAATCTGTGTGCATTTTTGGTCACCGAACTACAGGAAGGATATTAATAAGATTGAAAAAGTGCAGAGAAATTTTACAAAGATGTTGCTGGGACTTGAGAAACTGAGATACAGAGAGAAGTTGAATAGATTAGGACTTTATTCCCTTGAGCGTAGAAGAATAAGGGGAGACTTGATAGAGGTATATAACATTATGATGGGTATGGATAGAGTGAATGCAAGCAGGCTTTTTCCACTGAGGCTAGGTTAGAAAAAAATCCAGTGGACATGGGTTACGGGTGAAAGGGAAAAAGTTTAAAGGGACCATTGCGGGGTGGGCTAGGCTCCTTCACACAGAGACTGGTGGGGTTGTGTAAAGAACTGCCAGATGAATTTGTAAATGCGGGCTCATTTCTAACACTTAAGAAACACTTGGTACATGGATGAGAGGTGTATGGTGCGATATGGGTCAGGTGCAGGTCAGTGGGACTAGGCAGAAAAATGCTTCGGCACAGCTGTGAAGGTCTAAAAGGCCTGTTTCTGTGCTGTAATGTTTTATGGTTCTATGGTCCTTGTCCCTTCCATTCTGTGCCGACCCGCTTTCCAGCCTCCTCCTCTCGGCCTGCACCGGGACATTAGCCCTCTACGCCGCTTCCCATCCGTACACCTACCGAGACAGGAACGAGACGAAGAGAGAATAGAAAAGCCGTTCGGAGAGACACATCTAGCCCACACCGTGCAGAAAGGAACAGCATCCCGATCGCCAAACCCTGCAAACCCCCTTCTCCGCACCAAACAGAACAAAAATATCACCTCAAAACCCACTCCCCTCGGAAATTAAACGGGAAACACGTAACATAGAAATCATGAGTGTGAGAAGCAGCTTTGAGAGTTAGTGGGCCTTTTAATGTTTTCTTCTTTTCCTCTTGATAACTGTTCGCTAAAGCTGGAATTAGTAAATATATTTACGTTATCATTATATGCGGTGTATAATCTGCTATTCCTTGCCAATGCACAACGGCATATGGGTAATATTTACACTGTCTTTGCTCAAGTCGGGATTCCGTTATTGGAAACCTCCCGGATTTCTTGTTTGCTGGGAGAGAAATCACACCCCACTGGACCTATACTGTTTGAGAAAGGTGACAGTCATGTGACTGCCAGCAGAGCCGACTGACGGCGAAGTTTCTATACAAGTGGCAGAGAAAAGAGGATAGATGTGAGATGTCTACACTGGAGAGGTTGTAATGGGGCACCGCTCCCCCTCCTGCCACTGTCCACCCCTGCTCCCACTAACCCCGCCGCCTCCTCTCTCTGACTCCGTCTCTCATCCTACAAACCCCAATGTCTCAGTGATACTCCTCCCACCGATGTTCCTCTGGTTGGCCTTCAGGGGTGAGCGGAAAACTAAGCGGTTTCGATCAGGGGCCACAAAAGTTCACCCTCCATATCACCGGGGTGGACGAGGGGACACAGCGAAACGAAGTTCATTTTACTTACCACACTAAACTGAAATGTAGATTAATTTTGGATATGGATAGTCTGCACAGTGATATGTACAGGTTCAGAGAGAGGGAAAAGGTATTTCGGATGTAATACAACTTTGGGAATGAGAGATTCTCCACTTTGGAGACTTTCAAAGAAGGGGGATTAAGTTCCATATTTTCAGAGTAGTGCTGAAGCAGCAGCTGGATTACCGTATGCCTTTCTGTCCTGCTTACTTGAGGAAAGATCGATCACAGGACAGGCCCTTCGGCCCAAGGTGTGCTGACCATTCAACTTACCCCTCCATCAACTTAGCACTTCCCTCCAACACAGTATATATCTTTCCATTTTGCTTTCATACACACGGAGAACCAGAAGTCTCTGAAATTCCCCCAGTGTATTTGCCTCTTCCTTACTCCCCGTTAACGCGTTCCGTGCATCCACCAGACTCTGTGCAAAAATCCAATCTGCGAGAACCGCTGAAAATGTCCCTTAATTACTTCAAAAAATTTCGTCTGTTCATCATGATTTCCGCCCTGAGGAAAATAGTTCTGTATGTTTGCACTATCCGTGCCTCTGATCACCTTGTACATCCCTGTCAATTCACCTCCCATTCTCCTTCGCTCGAAAGTGAAGAGCCCTAGGTCGCTCAAACTATCCTCACAAGACATACTCTCTAACTGAGTCAGCATCCTGGTAAATCTCCTCTGCACCTTCTCTAAAGCTTCCTCATCCTTCCTCCGGCAAGGCGATCAGAACCCAGGACTATGGACGGTGTAATCGCACTGATGGGAATGTACTGCAGACCCACAAATAGCCCCAGGGACTGTGAGGAGAAGACACAATGCGATTCAGGGAATACCAGTTGGTCATGAGGCGTTTCACCCACCCGACAGTAAACTGGGAGATTCTTAGTACAGGGGCTTCAGATGGGGCTCAGTAGGTTCAGTATATGCTTAACAGTTTATTGAATCAACATGTGGACTGTCCAAAGACAGAAGGGGCCGTACTGGACCTGGTGTTGGGTAATGAGCCTGGCCAGGTGACTGACCTCTCAGTCGGGGAGCAGTTCGGGAACAGTGATCACATCTCACTAACCTTCAGACTAGCTGTAGATAAGGACTGGTTTGGTCCTTGCCGGAGGGTTTTAAATTGGACTTGGACAAATCAGGCAAGAAAGGTCTATTTGTGAAGACCTTTGCTCAGCCAACTCCACCTCAGACATGCGGAGAGTGCTTGACGACCTATAGCACAGAGTACAAGAATGTTGTTTTCCCCTTAGTAGGAAGGAAGGAGATGGGAAGATAAGACATGCTTGGATGTCCAGAGAGTTGATGAATGCAGTCAAGATGAAAAAGGAGAAGTAGGTAAAGCTTCCGAAGTCAGGATCAAATGAAGCCAGTGAGGAGAATAAAGACGCCTGGAAAGAAGAAAGGGAGGGAATGAGGAGAGCCAGGGGGGACCAGGAAATGTCCTTGACAAGTAGGATTCAGGAGAATCCCAAGGCTTTTCATAGGTACATCAGGAGTAAGAGGATAACTCGGGAGAGGGCGGGATCACTCAGGGATAAAGGGACATTTGCTTGTCTGCGGAGAATGTCCGTGAGGCACTTCATGAGTACTTCGCCTCAGTATTTACCAAGGAAAAGGACATGGAGGCCCGGGAGATCAGTGCTGAGCGTATAAACACGTTACGGTGTTTACAGATCAAGCAGGATGAAGTGTTGGGCCTCCTAATGAGTCAAGGTGGAGGACTCCGGGGCCTCATGGGATGTACACCGGTTATTGAAGGAGGCGAGGGACGAGAGTGCTGCGGTCTTGACCGACATGTTCGTGTCCTCTGGGCACAGGCGAGGTCCCGATGACTGGCCATTATCTCTATTTGAGAAAGGGAAAAAGTGAAATTATGGGAAAGACAGACCGGAGAGTTTCACATCAGTTGCAGGGAATTTGCTGGCGAAAATTCGTAGGGACAGTATGCAGGGGCATTTGGAAACCCATGGAGTAACTAGGGAGAGCCTGCATGTCTTTGTGATGGATATAAATGACCCGGATGAAAATACAGATGGAACAGTTGTTAAGTTTGCGGATGATACCAAGTTTGGTGGAGTTGTGGATCGTGTAGAAGACTGGCAAAGAATACAGCGCAATATGGATCAGAGGCAGATTTGGACACAGAAATGGCAGTTGGAGTTCAACCCACATAAATGTGAGGTGTTGCACCTGGGTGGTGTAAGTACAAGGAGACTGTGTACTGTTAAAGGCACGATCCGTGTTGCGGAGTGGAGGGAACTTGAGATCCAGGTTCATAGCGCCTAGAAAGTGGCTACACATGTCGATAAAGGCTTATTCAATGGTTGTTTGTATTAGTTGGGACATTCAGTTCAAAAGTCAGGAGGCTATGTTGCAACTTTATAAAACTCTGCTCAGCCCACATCTGGAGTATTGCAAACAGTTCCGGACTGTATTCCTTCTTCCCCCATAAGAAGGATGGTCAGGCTTTGACGGGAGTGCGGAAGAGGTTTACCAGGATGCTGTCTACCTTAGAGTGAGTGTGTTAATGTGAGAAGCTGGATAATTGTGGGCTGTTTTCTCTGGAGCAGCGGGGACAGAGGGGAGATCAGATGGAGGCTTATAAGATTATGAGAGGCGTAGATGGACAAGACAGGGAGTGTCTTCCACAGTACTGAAATGTCTGATACCAGAGGGTGTGCATTGGAAGTGAGAGAGTATAGGATTAAGGGTAATGTGAGAGGCAACTATCGTTACTCAGAGAGCGGCGGATACCCGGAATGCGCTGCCCGATATGGTGGTAGAGGCAAAAATATTAGAGGCTTTCAACAGACGTTTGGGTTGTCTCATGGACATCAGGTAGACGGAAGGATATCAACATTGTGTCAGAAGAAGAGATAAGTGCTTCGTTGTATTTGATTTGATTGTTAGCTTGTCAGCATAACATTGAGGGCCGAATGGCTTGTTCCTGTACTGTACTGTTTTATGTTCAATGTTATACGCTCAGAGATGTTCAACGTTCAGAGCTCAACAGAAAACTCAAGACTGGTCTAACCACACTTTTCTGTAACATTACGTCACGGAAAATAGACTGGCGTTGGAGACAGTGGGGAGGAATTGATTGAGGAGACGACGGGGTTATACTTATGAATCTCCTGGGAGGAAACTGACTGTACTTCAGGAGAAAGGGAGGGGATCGTACGGGTGCATATCAAACAATGATAGAGAGATGGGAGAAACAGGGGTAGGTAAGTCATTACTGGGAGGTGAGACTACACTTTGGGGACATAGCCTCCAGATTTTTGAGAAATTGCTTTAGGACGGGGATGCGGAGGACGTGCTTTACTCATAAGAAATCCACTGCCCAGGGAAGTTGTAGAGGGTACGTCAATAAATTGACCCTCAGTGTCACCTCATTAAGTACATGAGTGAGAACAGGTGTGGTCCTTTGCTACTGTCACCCATCTGCTACCAGCTTCTACGTGTCAAAGAGGAGGGAGGAACTTAAGATGGCTCCAAACGGCGACTCCTTTTTCTTGCATCTTCGAAAACAGCTTTATTTCTATCATTGATTGGTCTTTTAATACCATTTCAGGGTGTGTGGGTATTTCTGAAGACCCTGACCTGGAGTTGCAATCTGACTTCAGTTCTCTGCGGGAATGAGAACCGCTCGCAGGGTGTCACGAACGGCCGAGTGTTGAAATCCCATGGACGCTGGCTGGAAGACGAGAGCGCCTTCAGGGTTCCGGGATTTCCCGGCTCCGGGAACTTGCTGATTCTGGGCTCTTGTCCCTGACTGAAGCGTCGAGGGAGAACACGGAACATCGGGAGCTACGGGTTGACAGCCAGGGGATGTGTGCACGGAGAGCTGCGAACTTTTGATACCGATACCCCGAGCGCAGAGCTCGCAAAAAGCGACGCAACAGACTTTTCAAATTGTGAATCTGCCAGTTGTTTGTTATGACTCCCCTCACGCTTTGACACGGAGACACCTCTTATTAGGGAGAAAGAGAGCCTATGCTTTGTCGAATTATCGGGTGAAGTACTGGTCTTCGGGATAGTGGAAGTCTGTGTCTTTATTGATGCTTTGCTGTGGGCTTGAGCGCTTGGTGGAGTGAGCTGATGCTTCCATTTACTGGTGGTGGGATGTGGTGTCGTTGCTTTTCTGCTTGTGCGTGGGAGGGGGGAGCTGGGGATGTCTGGGGACTTTGCGGTTGTAACGTGTTATCCGTTACTGATTTTTTGTGACCCTCTGTTTCCGTAGATGTTCGCGAAGAAAGAGAATTTCAGGATGTATATTGTATCCATTTCCCCGACATTAAATGCACCTTTTGAACCTGCCTACCGTCTGTGAGTTCAGAGATGCTCTTCCGCGCACCGCCGTTACACATTTGTTAGTTTGAGCTACTGTCATGCGTCACAATGCCAGGAGATTATTCGCTTCAGAGATTCTCAAACCACCCCTTCTGTCAGCATCAATCATTCCACGGTCAAAATCAGTGAAATTACCATAAGACCATAAGATAAAGGAGCAGAAGTCGGCCATTCAGTCACTGGCACTTACTTCCCATTTTACCCCATCCTCATTCTCCATCATCTCTTCGGTCACTATCTTTTTCGCCCACTCTCTCCCATCTCGTTCCCGCTCCCTTGATCCCGCTGGTTCCACTCTCCTTCTTTCCTTCTATCACCATTGGTCTCTCTTACTCCAGCATCTCTTCCTTTCGCTTTCGCTCCCTCCACCCACTCTCCTTTTCGGTTTATCACTCTCCAACCTCTCTCCCTAGAAGATCTGTCTCTGCCCCTTCATTCCCCATCTCACATTCCCCCACTCACCAACATCTCGCGATCTCACTCCCTTCACACCTCTTTCTCTCCTCTCTCCCTCCTTTCACTCTCTTCTCACTCACTCTCACTCCCCTCGCTTCTGTGTCTCCCCTCTATCACTTCTCTCTCCACTTTTTCTCCTTGTTCTCTCTCTCTCTCTCTCTCTCTCTCTCTCTCTCTCTCTCTCTCTCTCATTCCTCCCATGTGTCTCATTCGTTTCTCCCTTCACCCCCACTCTCTCACTTCCTGCACCCTCTTTTGTCCACCACGCCCTTCTGCCCATCACTCCGCAGTTTTCCCTTTCTCTCTCCACCTGCGGCGAAAGAGAGTTCACGATGGGTTATTTTGGGGATTGTCTCTGGAAGATAGTGCAGAGCAATGGGACCAGTTTAATGATCGATACAGTGCTGTGGAGAGCGAGGGGATAGTGGGATGTGTTTCTGACGTATATCGTGACGCCGTCAGACAGAGCAGAGAAGTGGGAGTAGTTTAGAACTCGTACAGTGCTGTGAATAAGAGGGGGCGCTGGGATTAGTTCGGGGCTGATACAGCACCTACGGAGAAAGAGGGAGCAGTGTGATTAGTTGAGGGACTGAGAGTGCTCTGGAGAAGGAGGGGGCGGTTTGATTAGTTTAGGGACCGATAAAGTGCTGTGGAGGGCACACATGCACAAGTATACTCTCTTATCCGCCCCTCCAGCTCTCCGTCGTGGTCTTTGACACACAGTCATTCCCTCAGACTGCTGACTTTGATGGCCATGCTTTAGGTTTACGGGTGGGTCCTGGAGGAATCCCCAAATATTCTGGCTGTGAGGGAGCCACAGAAGACACTTGACAGCTTGGTGGATATGAAGGTGTTTATTCATCGCCACAAATAACTATTTTCTTGGACACACTCTCGGCAGAGACTCTCAAACTCAAATTACGTCACGAGTTTTTGATCGTGTTGACAATGGCTACAATAGGCGATTCAATACAGTAACTTAAGCTACAATGTTACAATTAAAGGTGTTGTGTCTGACAAACGGATCCTTTGAAGTACAGATTTACAGTGGAACACTTTGCGATTGATGAGATGGCTTTGAAGGTTCAATCGCTTTTGTCGGTGCCAACTAATCCACAGAGATGATCAAAAAGCTTCTGAGAACTGAGATCCCAGAAGCCCAGGATTACTGATGTGACGGTTGACACGTGGACAGTTAGGGAGTGTAGGGTGACTGATCAAGTGTTGGTTGGTGGGTTCTCTTTAATATGACGTCATGTTTGGCGCAGTCAATGTGGTCTGAAGTGTCTGTTCCCATTCTTCACCTGTGTTCTATGTTGGACAAACGGAAGGCAGAAGTTTATTTTCTCAGAGCAAACATTCCTCTCAGTGGTGGTGAACGTAGACTTCTTTACGACCCAGGACAAAGTTTGGTACACTTCACTCGAACAACTAGAGGATGGTTTCTCGCGTCGGGAGTGGGAGATGAGGTGACGATGAGATGAGCTCTGATTACAATCGGTGGAGAATCGGACTGGAGAGGCAGCTTTACTCTCAGTCAATCTGCTCAGCCGATGGACAAGATTCGCACTGACACAAGGTGAGGTGGAGAGTTGGGTCTATGTGTGTGTGAAATAACAATCCCTTTGCTGGAGGAATGCCACTCGTAATTTACAACCCTGCGTAACGTCACAGTTTCCATTGTTTTCAGTATCAGAGTTAATTCACTCAGTTAATCACGATTTTGCAACCCGGGATTGCATTCGGATGACGTAATCAGTTTGGAAGTAAACCAACAGATGTTTATTTTTAGATCTATTGAAACCTGTCCCGATTGAGTCGGTAAATGTTATTAAAACCCCAGGTATGTGCTGCCTTGACATTTCATTCCTGTAGATCGCCTGTGGCACACGGGGACAGATCACCGACCAGAGAAAATGCCTGAATTGTTTGATAGATACATGCGAGTGGACAAAATGCTGAACGTGTTCATTGCCTTCATTGGAATTCCTGGTGAATGAGCACAGATATTCGTGTTTGGCACTTCTGTCTGTAAGCCGGTGTGAGGTTGTTTGAGTTCATTTTACAAGCTTCCCGGTGATTTTCGTGGCAGTAATATCCGTTAGTGATATTGAGCTTGTCTATTCAATATTCTGAATGTTCATATTTGATGACAAACTGAACTAAGCCCCTGACTCTCCTCTAACTCACGGGATCGACTCGAACTTTGTGCTTGCATTTGATGGAATTTTGTTCAGCGTGGTCCCAATGCTGGGGACAGGCAGCTCTCCGGGAATGAGAGACTAGAAATTTTTTACATTGTGGTGTTGACTGTTTATGTTATTGACCGGAGTGATTGACACCCTCTCCAGAGTTGCCCCAGTGTTGTGAGCCGGGAATCCTCCGGGAATGTGTGACTGGGAAATTTTAATGGCACGCTGTCCATGTTGCCCCAGGAGGGCGGGCAGCACTCCGCGACGGTGTGACTTGGAGGGGTTTGCATTTTGAAGCTCTCAGACTGTGTTACTGATCAGATTGAACCCTTGTTCCTGTGTTTCTCCTCTCCCCGTGGAACCTGTCACAGTCGCATTCAATAATGAATGACCTGTTTGTCAATAATCGGGTCTGATCTCCTGAACCTGAGTCACGGATCTACTGACGTGGGTTGTCAAAATGAGCTCCGTTGTTGAAGTAATCCATTAATGGAGACACTCGGCATCTGGTTACTATGTTGTTCCGGTTTTCCCTCTGAGACCCGACCTCAATCCGTGCCCCGTATTGCCCTGAGGGAAGGCCTCGGTCGCATACTTTGAGCGTCAGTTCAACGTGGCGACTGCTGCTGAGTTCCCCCAGCATTTTATGTGTGTTGCCTCCCTTTGCATACCTTAAGAACATAAGACAGAGGAGCAGAATTACACCATCTGTCCCATTGTGTCTGCTCCGCCGTTCAATCATGGCTGATCCATTCTGCTTCTTCTCCTCAACCCCAGTTCCCAGTCTTCTACCCGTAACCTTTGATGCCATGTCCAAACAATGCCAGGTGTCTGTTCTCCCGGCTGTGAATTTAGTGGCGATTGTGATCCTGTCCCGGGGAAAGTGCGGCCTCTCCACCTGCACCACTCGCTACCTGGTGGCCATGGCAGCGGGGGATCTGCTGACCGTAGTCATAGAGGTCCTTGTGCGTCAAGTCTTAGATTATTACTTTCGATGGAATTTTCTGAAAATTACCCCTGTGTGCAGGGTTATCGAAATACTGAGGCTCACAGACACATACTATTCTGTCTGGTTCAACGTCACCTTCACTTTTGATCGGTTTGTCGCCATCTACTGTCAGAAGCTGAAAATAAAATATTGCACCGGGAAAACTGCGGCTGTGGTACTTACAACAACCGGCGTGCTGTCCTCTCTGAGAAGCGTTCCCCGCTACTTCCTCTGGGAACCCGGACAGATAATCGACAATGACCGGTGGTTCTGTGAACTCACGGCCAATACTTTTACTCACCTCGGATGGGTCGTATACGATTGGCTTGACATAGTATTAAATCGGTTCATCCCTTTCGCTGTGATTCTGCTGCTCAACTCTCTGACGGTCAGGCACATTGTTGTGGCCAGTCGTGTCCGTAAGGGGCTAAGGGTTCAGAGCAAGGAGGAGAACAGCAGAGACCCGGAGATGGAGAGCCGGAGGAGGTCTGTGGTTTTACTCTTCACCCTGTCCGGCAGCTTCATCCTCCTGTGGATGACGAACGTTGTAAATTCCATGTATTATAAGATCGCAGTAATAGGATTCATGCATATCAATGATTCTGAATGGATCTTGCACATGGTCGGAGCCTTGCTGAAGAATTTCAGCTGCTGCGCGAACACATTTATTTACGCGGTCACTCAGTCGAAATTCAGGGAGCAGGTGATCAGCGCGGTGAAATATCCGGTCACCTCGGTGATTCAGTTCATTAATCAAGCCGCGCACTGAGCGAAGTCTGGAGGCGGCCGCAGTGTCTCCTGTCCGGGCTCCAGATCCTCACATTCCCCGCCTGATCTCTCATGTGTTATTTCCGGGGGAATTGTTCAATGGACCGGCAGTACTTGGACTTTCGGAGCAGCAGAGGATGGAAGGGTGTGCATCGTGACCGTGCCCCAGATCCTCACATTCATCGCCCGATCTCCCTTTTCCGGGAGGACTATGTGCTTCGAAAAGTTTAACGACGGTGTTCCCAGGTGGAGGGAGGCTGTGGGCTGTGGTATCGGACGATTGGCCGGGCTGTGGCTTTCACGCTCTACTGGAGTGACCTGCTTTGTTTCACAGCGGGGCTACATATGGAAAAGGGGATGACGGCTCAGTTAATATATGCTTGTACGATTTTTTTCAATAAAACGAGTCCGAGTCGTTTCAAGTGTTTAACAAAAGCCGCAGCACTTTGTTTCCATTATGGAGAAACCAAATACAGTCGCTTTACAATCTGTTCGCTTGATCACGCCCCACCTCGGAAAGCGAACAGAATTCAACGACAGATTTTTGGGAATGATGTCGAGCATTTCCGCCTACGAACAGCTTTTGTCATTTGCCCCATTTTGCATTTCCCCACAAATGTATCGTGACCGTGGGAGCTGTAGTGGGGGAAAGGACAATCAGTGTTGATTCACGCTCGGATTTGGAATCAGAGCACAGTCACTATTTGGTCTCCTGCAGACTTGAATCCTCCCGTCCCGGTAACAAAAGACCTGACTCCTAAACGCGCCTGTCCAGGTTATTTCCGTCCTTTCTGAGTCGGGCGACCAGAGATTCACACGTTCTCCAGCTGTGATCTCACTGTGGTTAAAGTGAAAGAGTAACGACAATATTAACCAGGATTTTGGCATGAGGAGGGGAACTGTGCTATCGCGAGCTTGGCCAGGCTGGGGTTTTATGGCCCAACTGGAGTGACATGCTCAGGGGCTGGAGTTGGGAAAGGGGAGACAATTGATCTGTATTTTCATAGTTGTGCAATCGGCACTATGTGCACCGTGCGATTGCAGTGGCCAGGGTCCGAATTCTGGCATGAGTGCACAATGTATGCTCGTAGGATTTTGGGAATAAAACGAGTCCGAGTTATTTTAAGTGCTTAACCAGAGTCACAGCCTTTTGCTTCCATTACCGAGAAACCAAATGTAGTCGACCTACGCTCCCTGTACTTTTCCCTCCCACTTCGGAAAACGATCACAATTCAATGACGGAGTTCGTGAATGATGTCGAGCACTTCATCTTACGAACAGTTTGTGTCATTTTGCCCCACTTTACATTTCCCCGCAAATATTTCATGACACTGTGGCTTCTAGCCACAGAGGCTAAATTCATTCTTTCATAACCCTTTGATTTGGGAACGGAGCACAGTCACTATCCAGTCTCCTCCTGACTCGAGCCTCCCTTCCCGGTAACAAAAGTCGTGAATCCTTCCTGAACCTACCTAAGTTAATTACGTCCTTTCTGAGGCGGACGACCAGAGATTCGCACGGTGCTCCAGCTGTGTACTGACCAAACCGGAAAGGGACAGAACAGGAACAGGCCATTCTGCTCACTAAGTTGTTCTGAACCAATTGAACTCTTAATTTAATGCTTAGCTGAACCAATCACGTCTGCACACAGAAGTTCCTGTTCCCTCCATTCCCCCAATATTGATGTGGATTCCAAGATCCTCTGTCCCCTCTGCCTGCACAATCGCTACCGCAATTCATTCCAGACACCAACCACTATGAGTATGAAAAGAAATACTTGCAACGCTCTTCCCACGAAAAATTATGTGTCAGGTTTGAAATGTCTGTGTCTTGCAGGTTGATTTTTCCCACTTCAGTCTCGGGAAAAGATACAATATGACACTGAATTAAAAACAGGCAAGTAAATAGGAAAGTAGGAGAGTCTGAAGGGCCCATGAGACGGCCTTGGCGGGCAGGATTCAGGAAAACCCCGTCATTCTACGGGTATGTGAAGAGCAAGAGGATAAGTCGTCAAAGAATAAAACCTGTCAAGTCTGACAGTGGGAAAGTGTGTATAGAACCGGAGGAAAAGGCAGAGATACCTAATGAATAATTTAATTCTGTATTCGCTATGGAAAAGGATCTTGGTGATTGTAGTGATGACTCACAGCAGACTGAAAAGCTTCAGCATGTAGATTTTAAAAACTCGGATGTGCTGGAGCTTTTGGAAAGCATCAAGTTGGGTCAATCGCCGGGATCGGATGGGATGCACCCCAGTCTACTGTGGGAGGCGAGGGAGGAGATTGATGAGAGTCCGGCGAGGATCTGTATCACCAAAGGGGAAGGGAGAGGATCCGGGGGATTGGAGTGTTGCGGATGTAGTTCTTTTATTCAAGAAAGGGAGTAGAGACAGCCCAGGAAATTATAAACTAGTGAGGCTTACCTCTGTGGTCTGTAAGTTGATGGAGAAGATCCGGAGAGGAAGGTTTATGATGTATAATATGATTATGAAATGTCACCATGGCTCTGTCAAGGGCAGGACGTGCCTTACGAGCCTGATTGAACTTTCTGAGGATGTGACTAAACACATTGATTCAGGAAGAGCAGTGGATGTAGTGTGTATGGATTTCCGTAAGGCATTTGACAAGTTACCCCATGCAAGGATACTTAAAAGTAAAGAGGCATGTTATCCAAGGAGACATTGCTTTGTGGATCCAGAAGTGCATTGCCCGCAGAAGGCAAAGAGTGGTTGTAGCCGGTTCATATTCTGCTTGGAGGTCGATCAACAGTGGAGTGCCTCAAGAATCTGTTCTGCGACCATGACTCTTCGTGGTTTTTATAAATGACCTGATGAGGAATGGGTTAGTAAGTTTGCTTATGACACAAAGGTTGGATGTGTTGTTGGTAGTATGGACGGCTGTCAGAGGTTACAGAAGGATATTGATAGGATGCAGAACTGTGCTGAGGAGTGGCAGATGGAGTTCAACCCACATAAGTGTGAAGTGGTTCATTTTGGTAGGTCGACTATGATGACATAATATAGTATTAACTGAAAGACTATTGGCAGTGTGCAGGATCAGAGGGTTACTGGGGTCCGAGTCAATCGGTTGCTCAAAGCAATTGCGCAGGTTGTTTTGTAGTTAAGAAGGCGTACGGTGTATTGTCCTTCATCAATCGTGGAATTGAATTTAGGAGCCGAGAGGTAATATTGCAACTATATAGAACCCTAGTCAGACCACACTTAGAGTACTGTGCTCAGATCTGGTCGCCTCACTACAGGAAGGATGTGAAAGCCATAGAAATGGAGCAGAGGAGATTGACAAGGGTGTTACCTGAATTCGAAAGAATACTTTTTGAGAATAGATTGAGTGAACTCGGCGTTTTCTACTTGCAGCGACGGAGGATGAGAGGCGGCCTGATAAAGGTGTATAAGATGATGGGAGGCATTGATTGGGTGGATAGTCAGAGGCTTTCTCCCAGGTCATGTGACACGTTCTGCAAAACGTCGGGACATCATTTCTCAAACCAGGCCATTAAAAATGCTTGTAACCTTGTTCACAATTTTCATCACACGCTGATTTCCACCCAAGGGCAGACTATGGGCTAATGTTAAAATCTCATTTCGATAAACTCTAGGAAAAACTAGCTGGTGAACAACCTTCCATTCATCACTTGCAGGAATTGCAGGCAATCTCCACTTCCTCATTAAAACTCCTTCAACAAAATAATATCCTACTGGCTCCTTATCAACCTCACTATCCAGAAGAGCTTGTTCCTTTAATCTGATAATCCCAGGGTCTCTACTCTGCTCTGCTATCATCTCCCTCCGAGACAGAGACAAATCTTCTGTGTCAGACTTACTCAAAGAATTGTGTTCAAACCATGGTTAGAAAGTTTCCGAAACATCCTCAAAACTCGAATCCTGAGCTGACCAGTCATGGATAACAACCGCATTCTGCACATCAAGCTTTTTTACCCACAGCTCGAGTTACAACACAGAAAGAATCTGTGTTTGAATACATCCGTGGTTCCTCAGACTTTATTGTCAAATGCACTTCAGGAAAAACTTGCCCGTCAGCCAAGTCATTTCCTAACAGTAAAGAAACATCATTCACAGGTAAGCTAGCTTGTAGTCCTACTTTACCAAGTCTTATGAAAAACCCTGACCTTAAATTAACTTTATGTAAATATACAGGCATAAGGGCACTCCCGTCACCTCGCTGTAGAAGTAATCCATTAACGGAGCCACTCAGCATCTGGTTACTACGTTGTCCCGGTTTCCCCTCAGTGTTCCGAATTAAAGTAGTGCCCCGTTTGCCCTGAAGAAAGACCTCGGTCTCGTACTTTGAGTGTGTGTTCAACGTGGCGACTGCTGCTGACTTCCCCCAGCATTTTCTGTGTGTTGTCTCCCTTTGAATAGCATAAGACCATAAGACATAGGAGCATGAGTAGTCCATCTGTTTTATCGTGTCTGCTCCGCCGTTCAATCATGGCTGATCCTTTCTTTTTCTTCTCCTCAACCCCAGTTCCCTGCCTTCTCCCGGTAACAGTTGATGCCATGTCCAATCAAGAACCTATCAATCTCTCTTAATCACAGCTACATGTGGCAACAAATTCCACAAACTTACTACCCTCTGGCTAAAGAAATCACTCTTCTGTTCTGTGCCACTTTGTCCTAGACTCCCCCCCCCCCCAAGGGAAACATCTTTCCCACGTCTTCTTTTACCATTCAGAAGGCTTCAATCAGATCCCCCTCTGATCCCCGGAGACTGTCTCGGCCCCGTCAGATGCCGAGTTTCCAGAGGTCTGGGCATTCAAGGTTAAATCAGTGACGGAACCGGGATGAGCACAGATCGTTGTTGTTCATGGCGCTCAGGTTTAACCCCGACGATTACCGTCACATCGCCTTATCTCCACACTGAAGAAGGCAGGTCGGAGACAGTCTGACCCATGTTTGGTGTTGGATGAGCAGCAGGTCACCTCATCTAGTTCCCTGACCTCTGGCTGAAACTCGAACCTGTGTCCATTCCTGGAGAACGAGTTTAATAATGCCCGGTGTCTGTTCTCTTCCTTCTCCCTGCAGTAAATTTAGCGGCGATTGTGATCCTGTCCCGGGGAAAGTGCGGCCTCTCTACCTGCACCACTCGCTACCTGGTGGCCATGGCAGCGGGGGATCTGCTGACCGTAGTCATAGAGATCCTTTTGCGTCAAGTCTTACCATATTATTTTCCGTGGAATTTTCTGAGGATTACCCCTGTGTGCAAGGTTATGGAGGTACTGAGGCACACAGCCACATACTGTTCTGTCTGGTTCACCGTCACCTTCACTTTCGATCGGTTTGTCGCCATCTGCTGTCAGAAGCTGAAAACAAAATATTGCACCGGGAAAACTGCGGCTGTGGTTCTGACAACGGCTGGCGTGCTGTCCTTTCTGAGAAGCGTTCCCCGCTACTTCCTCTGGGAACCCGGAGAGATAATCAACAATGTACCGTGGTTCTGTGAACTCACGGCCAATACTTACACTGGCGTCGGGTGGGTAGTATACGATTGGCTCGATATAGTTTTAAATCCGCTCATCCCGTTCATTGTGATTCTGCTGCTCAACGCTCTGACGGTCAGGCACATTGTTGTGGCCAGTCATGTCCGTAGGGGGCTGAGGGGTCAGAGCAAGGGGGAGAACTGCAGGGACCCGGAGATGGAGAGCCGGAGGAGGTCTGTGGTTTTACTCTTCACCCTCTCCGGCAGCTTCATCCTCCTGTGGATGACGAACGTTGTAAATTTCATGTATTATGAGATCAAAGGAATTTGATTCAATTTCAATGATTCTGAATGGATCTTTCACCTCGTCGGAGCCTTGCTGAAGAATTTCAGCTGCTGTACGAACACATTTATTTACGCGGTGACTCAGTCGAAGTTCAGGAAGCAGGTGATCAGCGCGGTGAAATATCCGTTCACCTCGGTGTTTCAGTCGATCAATAAAGCCGTGCACTGAGCAGAGCCGACAGGCGGCAGCAATGTCAGCTGTCCAGGCCCCAGATCCTCATATGAAGCGCCGATATCCCTTGTTCTATTTCCGGGAGGTGTGTGTGTGTGTGTGTGTGTGTGTGTGTGTGTGTGTGTGTGTGTGTGTGTGTGTGTGTGTGTGTGTGTGTGTGTGTGTGTGTGTGTGTGTGTGTGTGTGTGAGTGTGTGAGTGTGTGTGTGTGTGTGTGTGTGTGTGTGTGTGTGTGTGTGTGTGTGTGTGTGTGTGTGTGTGTCCGTGTGTGTGTGTGTGTGTGTGTGTGTGAATGAGAGAGAGCGGAATGTGGTTATTTTGAAAGAGTGTCGAAAAGTTTAACGACGGTGTTGCCAGGTGGAGGGAGGCTGTGGGGGGACGATTGACCGGGCTGTGGCTTTCACGCTCTACTGGAGTGACCTGCTTTGTTTCACAGCGGGGCTGCATATGGAAAAGGGGATGAGGGCTCAGTTAATATATGCTTGTACGATTTTTTCAATAAAACGAGTCCGAGTCGTTTCAATTGTTTAACAAAAGCCGCAGCGCTTTGTTTCCATTATGGAGAAACCAAATACAGTCGCTTTACACTCTCTTCGCTTGATCAGGCCTCACCTCGGAAAGCGAACACAATTCTATGACGGATTTTGTGAATGATGTCGAGCATTTCCGCCTACGAACAGCTTTTGTCATATGCCCCACTTTACATTGCCCCACAAATGTCTCATGATAGTGGGACTTATTGCGACGGAGGGGACAATCATTGTTACTTCGCGCTCATGTTTGAGATCAGAGCACAGTTACTATCCAGTCTCCTCCTGACTCGAGTCCTCCCGTCCCGGTAACAAAAGACCTGAATCCTTACCGCGCCTGTCTGGGTTAATTCCGTCCTCTCTGAGGCGGGCGACACGGTTCTCCCGCTGTGGTCTGGGTTAATTACGTCCTTTCTGAGGCGGCGACCAGAGATCCACACGGTTCTCCAGCTGTGGTCTCACCAAACCAGAAAGGGACAGAACGGGAACAGGCCGGTCTGTTCAGTGCGTTGCTCTGACCCAGTTGAAATGTTAATGTAATGCTCAGCTGAACCAGTCCCATCTGCCCGCAGAAGGTCCACATCCCTCCATTTGCACAATATGCATGTGGATTGCAATATTCACCATCGCCTCTGCCTGCGCATTCAGTCCAGGCACTCACCATTATGAGTATGGAAAAAAAAGACGTGCAACGCATATCTCCCGAAAACTATGTTCAGGTTTAACATTACTCTGTTATTCAGGTTGTTGTTTTTTTTTTCCGCGTCAGTCTCGGGGAAAGAAACAAAATGACTCTAATCTAAAAAGAAATTTCCCTGCTGTCAGAGTGCATGAACAAACCTTCACTATTCTGCTGGCACACAAACTTATTTTAAATTAGTCTAAGTACAAGGGCACTAGGTCGCGCCTGGACTCATAAAGAGCATTAAGCGGGAAATGTTTCCAGCGCCTGGCGGGATTTATTGCACATTATTCAGAGAGAGGAGATGGGTATACTGGCTATATGACCAATATATTCGGGTTCGCCAAACCCCACTCCCCTCGGAAATCAAAAGGGAAATAAATGGATGAAAAACACGGAACATAGAAATATTTGTGAAACCACAAGCCACACTCCATAAACGCCATTATGTCCAATCATAACGCGGAAACATCTTCATTCGTCAACGAAAAGTGAAACATCACAGCATAACCCGACGCTCCTGGAGCAGCGAGAGGCGTGGCAGTCTCAATTTAATTGACAAGGTTAAATAGAAGACCCCGGTAATGATCCGCCCTAGTTGAGATAACAATTAGTCAATACAGGCGCCAGAGAAACGGAGAAGCCCAACGCTCTTCGACACGTGGCAGAGGCCAGGAACGGTAGGTGGCGCTGTGTCCACGGCAAAATCTGCTGGGATCTTATTGCAGGGCGGAGCAGGATCGCCAGGTCAGATGACCAACTCCTGCTCTGATTATTCCGTTTATTATGGAAAGGAGTAAGAGGAGAGAAAGAGGGAGGCTGGGGGCATACAGAGGGCAGAGATAGGAAGAGATACTGAGATCTTCGGAGGAGATCGACACAGAGGAAAAAGAGAAAGAGAATCAGCCGATCAGGTCCCGGGACAGCAGAGAGAACTCTGCAGATTAACGACACCAAACCGCTCAGCAGTAAACCGTACCCTCCACATCTTACCACCTCATGCAGCCCCTCCGCACAGGAAACGCTGGCCACCCCAATAAGTTAACCGCCAGCATCGAAGGGAAAAGGAAAAGGACCCAACTAATGCTATTTTATTAGAGCGAGGCTTTTGCAATCGAACAGCCATGAGATGCGGGATTTCAACGAGCTGTAATGGCGGGGGAGGGGACTTAGTGAATGAACCCTTGCGACTCTACTGACCGACTCGAATCAATGCAGTTTTATTTCAGCGACGTTTCTGCAGTCAATGAGCTGTGATAGTGGAAACGGTGTGGGGGGGGGGAGGGCGGAGTACCGACAGAACCCGTGTAATCCTATTCGCTGGAATGATGAGTCAGAGCTGATTAGGAAAGCAGTATGGCCAGTGCAGCTTAATCCTTCCCTCAAACCTCCGATGGGGAGTCGGTTTGGAAGTGGGCATTTTTCGATGCACAGTGAGATACAGTAGATAATCATCACGCTGATCATGAACCACCTGGGTGAGTGGGGCGTCTAATCAATAGCCCGTCGTGTATCCCTCCCCCCACCCCCGTGTTACAGCCGACTGATTATCGGAGGGGTGTGCGAGCACGGGCCAACGGTGCTGGGAGTTCAGGATCTATTTGTTGGGAGATCCGCGGAGAGGGGGTGGTGGTAGAAGCAGAGCGAGATCGATGGGATGGTGAGATTGGGGCGAGTCCTCACTCTCTCCGGATGAGGGGAACCTAAGGGTCACCCCTCATGTAGTTTACATCGTGCGAGCAGGGGCGGCTCTCCACAACCCGGAGGCTGTTTTGAGTGTCTCTGATATCAGTATGTGATGCAGGGAGGGGAGAAGAGTTAGTGAGTGATTGTCATTTCATCGCCCCTCCCCACATCTTCCACACACTTCTGCACCACTCCCCATCTCCGTTGCCCCTCCCTTCACAATGACTCACACGGACTCCCAGAACTCCTCTCTCCAGGAAGGAGATCCGCGCCTCCGTCATCCCTCCATTTGCTCTGCACTTTAGTGTGTTGGGCGCACCTTCCCTCCCCTGAACAGCTCCCCTGTACCCTACACCGTCTCCGGCAACCAGTATCTACCCACTTTAGTGACGTACAGTTTCTCGGTCTACGTCAACCTTCCCTCCACTAAACTCATCCCACCCTGTCACCCCTTCCTGACCAAGTGTCTATCCCACCTCCGTTAACCACTCCCTCTTCAATACCCCAACGAAACCTCGTCAGCCACTCTCGCTCCTCCACACATCCCCGAATCATTGGCCGTCTCTTTGCTCATCCCCCTCCTTCCCCTACACCCCACACCGTTTTCGCCAACTCCCCTCCCCTACACACGTCCACGTGTCCATTACTACGTCCTTGGCCAACATCTCTCCCGTCTCCGTCAGCTCATCCTCCGCCCGCACCCCTCATAAATTTGTGACGCTCCTCTGTGCGGACGTTGCCTTGCTCAGGATTCATGGTGCCGAATCTTCCGACTGACGAAGATTCATCGCCTGACAGTTACAGATTGAAGGTCCTCTCCACGACAGGCTTCACGGCAGGACAGTGGGGCGCAGAGCCGAAACAGCGTGGAAGCTGCAGAGACCAGGAGCGAGAACAGGAACAATCGTGTCAAGTGTCGGCCAGGATTAGAAATCGGGCCGCCATGATCCAGGCCCGGGAGCTGGGAGTAGGTTTCCGAGAGGGAGGAACTGCCCGAGGTTTGGATGGTAGAGGTCCGGGTTTCGGGACCGGTGATGAAGGGCTCAGCTCGCCGCTCCGCCAGGTTTACTGGTCCCTGGGCTGAACTCAGATTACCGTGATCCAGGCCCGGGAGCTGGGAGTGTGTTTCCGGGAGGGAGGAACGGCCCGAGGTTTGGATGGAAGAGGTCCGGGATTCGGGACCGGTGACGAAGGGCTCTGCTCGCCGCTCCGCCAGGTTTACTGGTCCCTGGGCTGAGCTCAGATTACCGTGATCCAGGCCCGGGAGCTGGGAGTGGGGTTCCGAGAGGGAGGAACGGCCCGAGGTTTGGATGGTAGTGGTCCGGGTTTCGGGACCGGTGACGAAGGGCTCAGCTCGCCACTCCGCCAGGTTTACTGGTCCCTGGGCTGAGCTCAGATTACCGTGATCCAGGCCCGGGAGCTGGGTGTGTGTTTCCGGGAAGGAGGAACGGCCCGAGGTTTGGATGGTAGGCTCCGGGTTTCGGGACCGGTGACGAAGGGCTCTGCTCGCCGCTCCGCCAGGTTTACTGGTCCCTGGGCTGAGCTCAGATTACCGTTATCCAGGCCCGGGAGCTGGGAGTGGCGTTCCGAGAGGGAGGAACGGCCCGAGGTTTGGATGGTAGGCTCCGGGTTTCGGGACCGGTGACGAAGGGCTCTGCTCGCCGCTCGGCCAGGTTTACTGGTCCCTGGGCTGAGCTCAGATTACCGTGATCCAGGCCCGGGAGCTGGGAGTGTGTTTCCGGGAAGGAGGAACGGCCCGAGGTTTGGATGATTCAATCGATGGTAGAGGTCCGGGTTTCGGGACCGGTGACGAAGGGCTCAGCTCGCCGCTCGGCCAGGTTTACTGGTCCCTGGGCTGAGCTCAGATTACCGTGATCCAGGCCCGGGAGCTGGGTGTGTGTTTCCGGGAAGGAGGAACGGCCCGAGGTTTGGATGGTAGGCTCCGGGTTTCGGGACCGGTGACGAAGGGCTCTGCTCGCCGCTCCGCGAGGTTTACTGGTCCCTGGGCTGAACTCAGATTACCGTGATCCAGGCCCGGAAGCTGGGAGTGGGTTTACGAGAGGGAGGAACGGCCCGAGGTTAGGATGGTAGGCTCCGGGTTTCGGGACCGGTGACGAAGGGCTCTGCTCGCCGCTCGGCCAGGTTTACTGGTCCCTGAGCTGAACTCAGATTACCGTGATCACAGCTCCGTGGCGACGGACGCTCGGGGTCTTCAGATGTTTGGTTATTCCTGCTGTTTGCCCGGATTGTGTGTTTTTCTCTTTGCTCTTTCTGTGTTCGTCCATCTTTTCACTTCTTTATTTTGTGGCTGCCTGCGAAGAGACGAACTCAAAAATAAACGAACTTGGACTTCGACTTTGAAACACCACCGGAGGAGAACAACAGAGAAAAACTACAGCACACTCGAGGCCCTTCGGCCCACAAGCTGTGTCGAACACGTACTGACTTTACAAATTACCTCGGGTTACCTGCAGCACGCTATCTTTGTAAGCTCCATGTACCAAAACAAGAGTCTCTAAAAAGATCCTATCGCATCCGGGTCCACCATCACTCTGTGTGTCAAACGTTTACCCCTGACATCTCCTCTGTCCCTACTCCCCAGCACCTTAAAACTGTGCCCTCTCGTGCTAGCCATTTCAGCCCTCGGAAAGAGCCTCTGTCTATCCACACGATCGATGCCTCTCATCATCTTATACATCTCTCATCCTCCACCGCTCTAAGGAGAAAAGACCGCGTTCACTCAACCTATTCCTGTAAGGGATGCCAATCCGGGCAACAACCTGGTAAACCTCCTCTTCACCTTTTCATATAGTTTTCACATCTTTCCTGGTGTGAGGTGAATAGTACTGAGCACAGTACTCCAAGTTGGGTCTGACCTGAGTCTTAAATAGCTGTAACATTACCTGTCGGCTCTTAAACTCAATCCCACCGTTGATGAAGGCCAATGCACCGTCCGCCTTCTTAACCACAGAGTCAATCTGCGGAGCAGCTTTGAGTATTCTATGGACTCTGACCCCAATATCCCGCTGATCCTCCACACTGCCAATATACTTACAATTAATGCTATTTATCAACATATTTGACCGTCCAAACTGAACCATGTTACACTTATCTGGGTTGAGCTCCATTTGGTAATTCTCAGACCAGTTTTGCATCCTATCAATATCCCGCTGTTACCTCTGACAACCCTCCAGACTATCCAAAACACCCACAACCTTTGTGTCATCAGCAAACTTGTGAATCCATCCCTCCACTTCCTCACCCAAGTAATTTATAAAACACGCAAAAGGACTGGTACACAGAACACAGAGAGACAGTTCTCAACACAAGGTAGCGGCAAACGGCCGGACCTACCCAGCGCAGGCGAGGACACAGAAACGCTTCCCAACATAAGGTAGCAACAAACGGCTGAACACATCGAATGCATGGACACAACGAGTCAGTTCCAAACCACAAAAGTCAGTTCCTCATCGAGACACTTCAAGGCTCCGGTCTTGCTCAGGCAGTAGGACTTGACAGCGATACAGACAAGGTTGCAGGCAAGGCTTCATAAGGAAGGGGATCGAAAGGGAACAGTCCTACAAATGAAGCTGACCCAGGAGCTATTTATGTATCCAGCTCAAACTGAGATCCAGTTGCCTCGATTAGAGCACCAAACAGAATGAGGGAATACCGGAAAACGCGGAATAACGATGGACCGGACCGTGAACCGGAATGTGGTCTTCACGGACCGGATGATGACACTGTTCCCAATTTATGATTTCAAGTTTTGCTTGATAGGTTTGTAGTTCCCCTTACTTCAGTTAAACTCTTTCCTAATTTGTCTGTTCCTATCGCTCTCCAATGCTATGGTAAAGGAGATAGTGTTGTGATCATTATCTCCAAAATGCTCACCCACTGAGAGATCTGACACCTGACTAGGTTCATTCTCCGATACCAGATCAAGTATAGCCTTCCCTGTTGTAGACCTATCTACATATCGTGTCAAGAAACCTTCTTGAGCACATCTAACAAAATCCACCCCATCTGAACCCCTCACTCTAGGGTCTTGCCAATCCATATTTGGGAAATTAAAATCTCCCACCACGACAATCCTGTTACTATTACACCTTTCCAGAATCTGTCTCCCGATCTGCTCCTCGATGTTCCTCTTACTGATGGGTGGTCTATAAAAAACACCCAGTAAAGTTATAGACCCTTTCCTGTTTCTAACGTCCAGCCACAGAGACTTCGTAGACAATTCCTCCATGTCTTCCTCCTTTCCTACGGCCGTATCACTGTCTCTGATCAACAGTGCCATGCCCCACGTCCTTTGCCTCCCTTCCTGTCCTTTCTGAAAAAATCCTGAATCTAAATCTAAACTCTGAAGTCTGCAATGGACACAACATCATAGCTCCAAGTACTGATCGACGGCTAAAGCTCAACCGCTTTGTTTCTGATGTGATTTGCATTAAAATAAGCACATCTCAGAGCATCAATCTGAGCGCGTCCCTTCTCGATCAGCTGGCTATCCTCCCTCTCGCACTGTCTCAAAACTTCCTCTATCTGTGAGCCATCTGCCCCTTCCTTCGACTCTTCAGTTTGCTCCCACCCCCATTGATCCCAGTTTAAACTCGCCTCAATAACCTTGGCAAACCTCCCTGCCAGGTTATTGGTCCCCCTGGGATTCAAATGCAACCCGTCCTTTTTGTACAGGTCACTCATGCCCCCAAAAAAGTGCCAGTGATCCAGAAATCTGAATCTCTTTCTCTTGCTCCAATCCCTCAGACTCGCATTTATCCTCCTCCTCACTCTATTTATATACTCACTGTCGCGTGGCACAGGCGACTACCTTTCTGCTTCTGCTTCTCAACATCCTTCTTAACTCCTTCTTGTGTGCTTTCAGAACATCCTCCCCTTTCCTGCCTATGTCGTTGGTACCAATATGTAGCACGACCTCTGGCTGTTCTCCTTCCCAGTTCAGGATATCGTAGACACGATCAGAAACTTCGCCGACCCTGGCATCTGGGAGGCAAACTACCACCCGAGTTTCTTTCCTGAGTGCAAAGAATCGCCTGTCTGACCCACCCCCAACCCCCGGCAAATAGAGAGTACCCAATCACGACGGCCTTTCTCTTCCTTTCCCTACCTTTCTGAGTCACATGACCACCGTTGCTGCCCCCAGGTAGGCCATCCCCCCAACAGTACTCAAACAGGAGTACTTATTATCAAAGTGTACAGCCACAGGGGTACTCTCTAGCCTCTGACTCCGGCCCTTCCCGCTCCAGACTGTTACCCACTTATCGGTCTCGCCAGGGCCCGGAGTGACTACCTGTCCATAGCTCCTTTCCATCACCTCCTCACTCTCCCTGAACAGACGAAAGTAATCGAGATGCATCTCCAATTCCCTAACGTGGTCCCTAAGGAGCTGAGTCTCCTGGACATCTCACACCTGACACCCAGTCCAGAAAACCCGACTCATAGACATACTTCTGGTTTCTATTCCTCACAGCTAACGTACCCGTTATCGCTGAAGACCGAATGAGTCAAAGTCCTACCACTCTGCCTCAGATCATTGTGTCGATGACCGCTCTGCGAGGGAGTGTTTCCCTTCTCTGCCTGAACCTTGCCTGCTACTGAGCTCACGGTTTTTGCTCCGGTTATAACCGCTGATAGGCCACGCACATATTGTTTGGACCAGTCAGAGTTGAAAGACACAGATACACAAGGCTGGAGTGGACAGTACCATGAAACAATGTTGGTTGTAGAGCTGTACAATGACCAGTACGAAGGTGACCCAGGTAGGTCAGGTGACCTTGGGATGGAGATGCACCAGTTTAGTTAATTCGGACCTCAGGAAGAGTAGGGCCGATGAGCCTCAAGACACCAGAGATCAAGCATTGCGGATAAGGGGGACCCCACGAGGAACGCCTGGCGTGGCGCAGGCTCCTTTCCCGGGCAATAGTCTGTTTCTTCATAGACTGCTCTGCGATGGTCAGGAATTCGAGTCGGGTGCACACAGGGAGATAGCTTGCGAAGCCACGTGATTTTTAATGGAGGCAATAAAGTTACTTGTGGTCAAATGCTGATTCCCTGTGCTTCACTGACCATTATTACGAGGTAAGATTCATGAAACAACACAGGATCCGTTGAGGTCTGGAGAGGCAAATGTGAAAGTGTAGCTGTATGTGTGCGTGTGTGTTTCTATCTGTGTTTCTAAGTAGGTGTGCGTATCAGTGTGTTGTGCACATGTGTGTGTCTTTTTATGTTTGTAAGTATTTGTGGCTGGGAGTTTTTTTGTCTGGGAGTCTGTGTGTGTGTGTTTCAGTGTCTGCCTTTGTGTGATTGGTTGTGTCTGTGTGTAGCTGGTAGTTTGCGGGACTGTGTGTGGACGTGCGCGTTTGTGTGTGTGTTTGTGGGACTGTGTTTGTTCTCGTTGTGTGTCTCATCCTGTCTGTGTTTGTCCTTTCAGTTTCTTTGTATGTTTCTCTGTGTGTCTGTGTTGCGCTCTGTGACTGTGCGATGGTGTATTCCAGTGCGTGATGGTGTGCGTATCTCGGTGTATGTGTGTCTGCATGTTCTTGTGCTTATGCTGGTGCCTGTTGATATACGTGTGTGCGCGTGTGCACGCTGTGTATGTGCGCGCGCATCTGAGTTTCTGTGCGCGTTTGTTAGTTTGTGCGTGCATGTGTGCATCTGCGTCTATCTCTGTATGTTTTATTTGCCATTGTGAGTGAGCCCGTGTGTCTCTGAGTCTCTGTGTGTGTATGTCGAACAGTGTCTGTGTTCGGAGAGGTGTATGTGTCTTTGTCTGGTTATCTGTGTCTATGGTGTGTGTGTATGATGAGACCATGTGTTGGTGTTCACGTCTGTGTGTGTATTTGTATGAGCGAGTGTGTCCGTGTGTATCGGGGTTAATTCGTATGTATGAGGGAGGGAGATACATCAGCAGCCATTCCACGTCGTACAAACAAGGATTCACACACCTGACTGTCCGGTTTGGTCCATTGTCTCTGCCTGCTCCTGTCTGACTGAACTCGTGTCCGTGTACACTGACTTCATTATACCCGCCTCGGTAGAGTGCAATCCCGTCCACATCCATGTCTCTGCACATGGCATCGATCTCTTCAACAAATTAAAATCCCTGGAAACGATTGCTTCACTGGGCATGGCTGCCCATTACCGAAAAACTGCAACCTTCTCCACAGCCCCCCCCCCACTAACCGAGAAGGTTTTAAAGAGCTCCGCTTCCTTCTCGACAACAGACGCAACGGGTTCCACACCAACTCCCGTTATTCAGTCACAGAACACGACAATAAAGAAACAGACGCTTTTGCTCCTTTCCACCGTCCCGAGACTCAGGACCGAAACAGGACCGTAGCCCAATCAGACCCCTCTTGTGCTTATCCAAACTCTTCTTCAATTCAGCCAAACCCACATCCACCAATTCCGCCGGCATCTCGTCCCGCTGTCGCGCCGCCCTCAGAGTGACTAACTTGCCTTCAGATTCCCCTGAAATTTTACCTTTTTTACCTTAAACATGTGACCTCCTGTTCCCGTCCTACCCAACCTCACAGGAAAAATATCCTACCTGCATTTACCCTCTCAAAAGCGCTGAGAATGGGTGATACAACACGATTTCACAAGTAACAATCGCATAACACATTTCAATAATTTTGAGACTGACACATTTGATGGTTCAGACGCTGATGTTAGTTCGCACAGATGGTCAAAAAGCTTCTGAGATGAGGGACACCAGAAGCCCAAGGTTACTGTTGTGAGAGTTGACACGTGTACGGGCAGGGGTTGAAGGGTGAAGGATCAGCTGCTGGGAGATTACATCCGTTCTGTGTGGCGATATGGTTCGCGCGGACTCTGTACACCGAAGGGCCTGCTCCTGTGAATACCTTTCTCAATTCTCGGTACGTGTCAGAGAAATAGAAGGCAGCAAGATTTCCTTTCTCAGAGCAAGCCTTTCTCTCAATGGCGACGAACGTAGACATGTTCCACACCTATGACAAAGTCTGGTACATTTCACCCGAACACAAACAAGCTGAGGACAGCTACTGGTCATCGGGAGTGAGATCTGCGGATGGTTACTGGAAATCGGGAGTGAGATCTGAGGATGGTTACTGGCAATCAGGAGTGAGATCTGAAGATGGTTACTGGTAATCGGGAGTGAGATCTGAGGATGTTTACTGGTAGTAGGGAGTGAGATCTGAGGACGGGTAGTGGCTATCCGGAGGGAGATCTGCGGATGGTTACTGGTAATCGGGAGTGAGATCTGAGGACTGTTACTGGAAAACGGGAGTGTGATCTAAGGACTGTTACTGGAAAACGGGAGTGTGGTCTGAGGACTGTTACTGGAAAACGGGAGTGTGATCTGAGGATGGTTACTGATAATCGAGAGTGAAATCTGAAGATAGTTTCTCCTAAATTCAGTCGGTCTCCTGAACCGATGTCCAAGATTGGCATGACATAATATTAGGTGTTGATGTGGTTCTGTTGGTGCTTGGAAAGGTATACCCTTTGTTGGAAAAAATGCCACTCGCTATTTACAACACTGAGTACCGTCATAATTTCCATTGTTTGCAGTTCCATAATTAATTCACTAAATTAACTATAGTGATGCACCGCGGGGATTCCACTTGTGTGACATAATCGGATCGAAAATAACTTAAACATCTGTAATTTTAAATTTGTTAAACTCGGTCCCTGGGGAGTCGCACAAGGTATTAAACCCCGGGCATGCGCTGCCGCAGCACCCCATTCCGGGAGATCGCCTGTGGTACACGGGCACAAATCACCGGCCAGAGAGGATGCCTGCATTGTTGGATAGGTTCTTGAGTGTCTATAAAGTATCGAACGTGTTCATTGCCGTCATCGGAGTTCCCGGTGAGTGAGCGGAGCAATTTGTATTTGGTATTTATGTGTGTTGACCGGTGTGAACTTGTTTATGGGAATTTTACGAGCTTCTCACTTGGTGATCACAGTTAGATCTCCGGGAAGGATGTGACTGTTTTTTTTAATGCCACCTTTTCCAGAGTTGAGGCAGTGCTGGGGACAGGGGCCTCCCGAGGAGGGTGTGATGAGGAGAGTTTTATTGGCAACGTTTCCAGCCCTCTCCCAGTATTTTTGACAGTCAGTTCTACGGCAAGCGGTGACTGTGAGAGATGCTGTCGGACTTTGCCCAGTGCTGGGGATAGGCCGCTCTCTGCGAAAGCGTGACGAGAAGATTTTGAGTGAAAGCGCCTTCCGGAGTTGTCCCGGGCTTGGTCCGGGCAGCTCCCCGGAGAGATGTGAGTGGGAGAGGTTACGTTGCGAAGCTCACTGTTTCTGAGTGACTAATCTGATTGAACAGCTAGTCCTGTGTTTCACATTTCCCCCTGGAGTCTGTCACAGTCCGACTCCCTGCCTGCTGGTCAGCAGTTGGGTCTGAGCTCATGAATATGTGTCCACGGATCTACTGACCTGTGTCAACGAATTGAACTGCGCGTGGAACTGATCCATTGCTGGGCACTCAGCATCTGATCACTAAGTTGTTGCTACATCCCCTCTGTACCGTACGAGTGTTTTCTCCAGAAATCTATGGGTTTGCTTGCATCTCGATCCCTTTCCGGCCCGGTTCGCTGCTGAGTTTCCAGAGGCCCGGTTAGTCACGGTTCAATTTGTCAAAATGGACGCGTCGGCGACTGGAATCGGTATTAGTTCCGATCGTTGTTATTCCCGAGGATTACCCACGCATCGTCTTGTCTCCAGTCTGAAGAAGGCAGGTTAAAGATAATGTGACCCGCATCGTTTGTTAGACAAGCAGCCTTTTCAAGAGAATATGTTCAATAATGACCAATATCTGTTCTCTCTCTCTCTCTCTCTCTCTCTCTCTCTCTCTCTCTCTCTCTCTCTCTCTCTCTCTCTCTCTCTTCCTCCCCTCCCCCACATTCTCTGCAGTGAACTTAGTCGCGATTGTGATTCTCTCCCGGGGAAAGTGTGGCCTCTCTACCTGCACCACTCGCTACCTGGTGGCCATGGCAGCGGGGGATCTATTGACCATTGTAATCGAGGTTATTTTGCGTCAAATCATTTACAGGTATAATTATCATTCGTGGATTTTTCTGAACATTACCCCTGTGTGCAGGGTTGTCGAAGTACTGAGGCAGACAGCCACCTACTATTCTGTCTGGTTCACCGTGACCTTCACTTTTGATCGGTTTGTCGCCATCTGCTGTCAGAAGCTGAAAACAAAATATTGCACCGGGGAAACTGCGGCTGTGGTTCTCACGACAACCGGCGTGCTGTCCTTTCTGAGAAGCGTTCCCCGCTACTTCCTCTGGGAACCCAGACAGATAGTCAACAATGTACCATGGTTCTGTGAACTCAGGGCTAACATTTTCACTGACCTCGGGTGGGTAGTATACGATTGGCTCGATATAGTTTTAAATCCGTTCATCCCTTTCGTTGTGATTCTGCTGCTCAACGCTCTGACGGTCAGGCACATTGTTGTGGCCAGTCGTGTCCGTAAGGGGCTGAAGGGTCAGAGCAAGGGGGAGAACAACAGGGACCCGGAGATGGAGAACCGGAGGAGGTCTGTGGTTTTACTCTTCACCCTCTCCGGCAGCTTCATCCTCCTGTGGCTGACGTGGGTGTTAAATTTCATGTATTATGAGATCTCAGGCTTACGATTCAATTTCAATGATTCTGAATGGATCTTTCACCTCGTCGGAGCCATGCTGAAGAATTTCAGCTGCTGCACGAACACATTTATTTATGCGGTCACTCAGTCGAAATTCAGGGAGCAGGTGATCAGCGCGGTGAAATATCCGATCACCTCGGTGTGTCAGTTCATTACTCCGGCCGCGCACGGAGAATAACGCCGACGCGACCACAGCGTCTGCAGTCCGGGTATTCCTGACATTCAGCGCTTGATCTCCCAACTGTTAATCCCGGGCGGATTGTCCGGGATCAGTGCACAGTCACTGTAAACGCGTTGGATCTTGTGAAGAACACGTTGCCGAGTCGTTTCAAGTGTTGACGAAAATCCGCAGACTTGTAATTCCATTACGAAGAAACCTTAAAACCAATCGGCTTGCACTGTCCTCATTCCGTCGGGCAGGCGCCGTCTCTCAGACTGAACACACAATGGCGGTGTTTGTGCATTCTGTCGAGCGGTTTCGAGTAGGAAGAGTGTGTGTCCTTGGTCACCCTTTACAGTACCTGGCAATTGCATCGTGACAGGGGGACCTGTGGTAGGGCAGAGAAGATTCAGCGTTGCATGACCCTGAGTTTTGGGATCAGTTCCGAGTCACTGTCCAGTTTCCTCCTGTCCCGAGCGCTCCAGTCCCGGCCACAACAGTCCTGACCGCTCACTGCGCCTTCCTACGTCAATCACGTCCTTCCTGAGAAGGTCGAACGGAGATGCAGACAGTACTGCAGCTTGGTCATTCCGGTTCAGCACGGGAACAGGCCCGCTTCCTCACCGTGTTGTCCTGAACCAATGGAAGTGGAGATTTCATGCCTCACTGATTCCAATTCCATCTGCCGGCACAAGGGTCACATACCTCGATTGTCCGCCCACACATGTGGTACCAAATAGCCTCGATCACGTCTGCAAAATTCCAGACACACATCACCGTCAGTGTGGAAAAAACATCTAGAAACACACCTCTCTTTTAAACATCCGGAGTCTGGTTCAACATGACTGTCTTCTATAATACTGATCTCTTTTTCAGTTGCAGAGCAGGGCAAAGATACAGGGTTACAGGAAAATACAAAATAAATACATTGTTTTAAAAGCACTAATCAGGCAGTGTTTTCTCTTTAATTACATCCTCTCTGGGTTTGGACATTTCCTCCTGTGTACATCATGATAAAGTTTCCCTGGAATCTCTCAACCCTATTGATATCTTTCCTGTGGATCGGCGACCAGAGCCCCACACGGTAGGAAATGGATGAAGCAATTAAGAGAGACTTCGGAGCTAAAGGAGGCGTGAGCAGGTTTGTGTGCAGTTATACAACTGGAACGTAACATCACGATCTATGTTCTCAGTTCTTTGACTGTATGAATGGCCGTGTGCCAAGATCTTTCCGTACGACCCTCTCTACAGCCTTCTCTAATAATTATGGAAATATCATCTCAGATGCCTCGGTCCCAGGCGCACCCCTCATTTCCCCGCCATTCACTGTGTCAGGCCTCCACTGGTCGGTCTTCCCATAATGCAAAACCTCCAAAGTAAGTGTTTGTTCAGCACAGCATTGAGGGCCGAAGGGCCTGTTTTGTGCTGTACATTCTCTACGTATCTACCGCACCCTTGTCTGCATTAAATTCCACCCGCCACGCTCCAGGCCATGTTTTTTTTTTCAAACTGGTCCACACATGCTACAAGGTTTGATAACCGACTTCGCTGTCCGCTGCGCTCGGAATCCGGGTATATCTGCACATACCGTAAACTGTATTACCAATGAAATCGTGATTCGTAGATATCCTGACCCTTAGAACGCCTTTCAATAATTTAACCACGACTGACGTCAGGCTCACCAGCCTCTGGCTTCCCGGCCCCTTCCTGGAGAATTTCCTGAACATCGAAACAACATTAGCCATCCTTCCAGCACCTTACCCTTGGGATCTGAACTATCTCTGTCGTCGCCCCTGCAATTTCCGCACTAGCCTCTCAAAAATGCCGAGGTGACATCCTGTCAGGATCCGGCATCTATCTGCCAGGACTTGCATCAAGTCAGCAAACGTCTCCTCATAGTACATAGTACACAGAACAGTATCGTTCAGGGACAGGCCCCATGGCCCACGGCGTTGTGCCGAAGCAGCTAAATTATAAATAAATAACTCAGGAATGAATTCCTCCTACACGCACAAAGTCCATAGCTGACCTTCCTCATATTCATGCGCCTATTCAAAACGTCTCTTAAAAGCCTCTAATGCAGTTGCCTCTACCACCATACCGGGCACCGTACTCTGAATAAAAAAGCTTTAACCCTCACATCCCCTTTCAACCTATCCCCTCTCACCTTCCCGGCATGCCGTCTGGTATCAGAGAGTTCTACCCTGGGATAGAGATCCAACTTTCTGCTGCATCTTTGCTTCCTGCAATCTTATAAACCTCTATCAGTTCTCGCTGCTCCAAAGGAAACAACACGTTTGCCCAGCTTCCAAAGATAGCACACGACCCTCTAAACCAGGCTCCAAACCTCGTCGGCACCGTCGCCAAAGCCTCAGCGTCGTTTCTATTCTGTGGTGAGCAGAAGGTATGCACTCATCCCCATAATCTGTATCGTGCACGACCTCACTACTGATTTCACCCATTTTGTCCAGGTGTCTGTCTCCCAAGCAAAGAGAGTCGCAACAAATCTCTAACACCTTCCCCGTCTGTTTTGGCTCCATCCGTAGCTGACCACTGTGATCGCTACGATTCTCGTCCTTTGCGTTCACCTTGATCTTCATGTGACTCTCGAATCTCCGGGGAATGATCTTTAACCAGTGTGCGCGGGAAAGCTCAAGCCTTCTCTAGCTCTAATTTCTCTCTTAATTGCTTCATGCATTTCCTATATGTCTCAAGTCACTCATTTGGTCCCAACTGGCCAAACGTCCCCTTACTTCTTCTTAACATCCCTCGAAAATCCGAAATCGCCAAAACCTTTGATTCTAACAGGAGCATAACGTACTGTGTACGTTCAATCTTTCACTCTTGAAAGTTTCGCGGCTGAGCATCTAAATCCAATCCACACTGGCCTGACTTCTTCTGATTTCAGTCAGGTTTTTGACAAAGTACCGCATGGAAGGCACATCCAGAAATCTTAGTCAGCCGATTGTAATTAAAAAAAACACCAGAAGGTAAATAAAACGCTATAAGGATAAATATGAAATATGAAGGAAAGCTCGCCAACAATAACTTGGATTACCATGCTCAGTTTTGGTCGCCTATCTACAGGAAGGATGTGAAAGCCACAGAAAGGGTGCAGAGGAGATTTACAAAGATATTCCCTGGATGGGGTGCATGCCTTAGGAGAATAGATTGAGTGAACTCGGCCTTTTCTCTTGGAGCGAAGCAGGATGAGATGTGACCTGATAGACGTGTATAAGATGATCAGAGGACTTTGATCGTGTGGATAGTCAGAGGCTTTTTTCCCAGGACTGAAATGGCTGCCACACGAGGGCACAGGTTTAAGGTACTGGGGAGTAGGTACAGAGGAGTATGATTTTTACGCAGAAGGTAGTGAGTGCGTGGAATGGACTGCTGGCATCGGTGGTGGAGGCGGATACGATAGGGTACTTTAAGAGGCTTTTTGGTAGGTAAATGGATCTTACTAAAATAGAGGGCTGTGGATAAGCCTAGTAATTTCTAAGGTAGGGACGTGTTCGGCATAACTTTGCGGGTGGAGTGGCCTGTACTGTGCTGTAAGTTTTTCTATATTTCTATTTTTTTAACAATATTGAGGAGTCTAACAAAAAGTTTTTCAGATCTATATAACGCCCTCGATAAGACACATGTTCTACGGTTAATGCTGTAGGGCATTTCATTTTGTAGTTCTGTGTAGAAAGGTGTGTTCTGCTGGAAGTGTTTGGGTTTCAGTTAAATACAAGGGGACTGTGATATTCAACTTAGGAATGGTGTGTCAGCCAATCAGGTTGGTGAAAAGGGAGAAGACTCGAGAGATCGAATCGTGAGAGACACTGGTAAGTTTCGGGAGTTTTAACGGGAGCTAGAGAGAGGGGAAACCTCATGGGAGGATCCTCCAGAAGTTTAAGCTGCAAAGGATCCACAGTGAGTTGGCGTTTTGGATTCAGAATTGGATCCTCGTCGAGGACAATGGATAGCAGTGGATGGAATTTATTCCAGCTGAAATTCCAGAACGGGAGGAGTTTCACAGGGACCCGTAATGGGCCAGCGTGTGAAGTGCTGCAGTTTGGGAGGCCAAAAGCAAAGGGACAAGTTACTCTGGATGGAAAGCCGTTGAACAATTTTGTTGAGCCGACAGATTTTGGGGACCGAGTCCATATCTCAGTCAAAGTGGCTGAAAATGTCGAAAGGGCGGCGACAGAATGCTTATGACATGCTTGTCCGCATCATTTGAGGAACTGATTTCTGGCGGCGCGATGTTATAAGAGCATAAGATGTAGGAGCGGAATGTGACTAGTTAGCTCATCGATCTTGTTCCGCCATTTCATCGTGGCTGATCCAATTTTCCTCTCAGCCCCAATCTCCGGCCTTCTCCCCGTATCCCTTCATGTCCTGACTAGTTAAAATCAATCAGCTGCTGCCTTAAATATACATAAAGACTTGACCTGTACAGCTGTCTTAGGTAACAAATTACACAGATTCAGCATTCACTGAGGCAAGAGGTTCCTCGCCGTCTGAGTTCAAGCAGGACGCCCCTCTATTCTGAGAGTGTGCACTTTGTTCTGAGACTCTCCCACCATTGGCAGCATCCCCTCCGTCCACTCTATATAGGCGTTTCACACCGCATTCTTCTGAATTCCAGTGAATTCAGGCCATCAAACCCTCTTCATACGACAAGTCATTCAATCCGGGAATCACTAAAGCGAACCTCCTTTGAACCCTCTCTAATTTCAGCATCTCATTTCTAAGATAATGAGTCTAAAGTTGTTCACAATGCTCCACGTGAGGCTTCACCTGTGTTTTATTCAGAGTCAACTGTAATATTTGCAGCGCCCTCCCTGAAAGAAAATTGATGACGCCGCCTCACCCCTATTTACTGGGAGGAGCTCAAGTGGATCACGTGACCCACCTGAGACTGACTGAGAGGTGTTTAATGCTGGTGCCTGATTTATCAGTTTGTCAGTCTTGATACTCACACTACCGGTTAGAATCAACTATCAGCGTCAGTCTTTTTGCTGTGCCGGTTTGTAAAGCGACTTACCCAGGATAAAGCCCGTGGAGACATTCAGCTTGTTTTGTAGACTGACTTGCCTGATTCCCTCCTGAAGCCCTGGATCTTGTGAAGCAGTTTAAGTGCAGCCTTGTGTTATATTCTCTGTGAACCCGTTGCCCGTATATTATAGTTTGCATCCGAACAAGAGAATGTGCGAAAACCAACGCTGTCACTGTCTCTGCAGTTATACTCATACCCACTTGCAACTTGACATCAGCATTATCTGATTGCCTTCATATTCAATTGACTGATATGAATGATAACGTTGTTTTTGCTTTCCTTACCACCGATTCCGCCCGCAAATTGTCTGTTAAGGCATCCTGGACAAGGACTCCCACGTCTCCATCGTCTGAAGTTTTAGGATTTTCTCTGCCTTTAGACAATAACCAGTCCTTTCATTTCTTCTACCAAAGTGCATGGCCACACACTTCCCGACACTGTATTCCAACGGTCAATCCTTCGCCCATTCTCCAAATCTGACTCACCTTCTGAACCCTTTCTGATTCCTTCAACCTGCCCTCCCCTCCATTTGTCTTCATATCATCTGCAATGTTTTCAACAAAGCCATCAATTCCAGCATCCAAATCATTGACATATAACGTCCGAGCTGATACACAAACGGGAAGGAGACAAAGAATTACCTATAACTTTGCTTTTCTTTAGCGTTCTCTGACTGGAGCCGCGAGGATCTGAAGCCTCAAGATCACCACCGTGACTCTGCCGACTCAGGCGACGGTCGGGTCTGCAGCACACTTGTAGGCTGCTGCATATTAAATGTCTACCGAGGCCGTGTCTGGAAACCGAACCCAGTTTGGTCCCCCGCTGTTGGAAAGATGCTGCTGCAGAGAAGGTGCAGAGGTTTACCAGGGTGCTGCTTGCATTAGCGGGGTTGACTCATCAGGAGAGGGTGGACAACGTGGGTTGTGTCCTATGGGTTGGCGGAGGCTGGGTGGAGAGCTGATTGAAGCTTATCAGCGTCTGAGGGGCCTAGATAAAGTAGGCGGCCGGTACCGTCTCTTTCCTGTGTGGAAACTTCTGATCCCGGATGACTAAAATGATAACGGCTGATTTCAAAGTAGATGTGCGGGTGATCTTTACTTTCACACGGGGAGCGCTTGGGTGCCGGCAATCTACAAGCTGCAATGGCGGTGGAGGCAATTATAGTAAAGGACTTCCAGATGTTCTCAGAAAGGGATATGTAAGAACAGGGCCGATATGGACACCTGCAGGCGGTAGGAATTGGTTTACTGGGGCATCTTATCACCAGTTTAATTACTGTGCTCATCTGGTCCATGTTCCTGGTTCTGAAATATCCTGTCTTCGGTACATCCAACTGGCAGCTCGTCCCATATATGTACCACCCTCTGGGTAAAAAGGTTGCCCCTCGGGTATGCTTTAGATCTTTAAATTGGGTACAGTTAAACCTCTCACTTTTAGCATACTGTATCTCTTGTGGCTTTGTTGCTCCAATTCCAGAGAAAATACTACGCACATGCACCAGAACATTGTCCGTCACATTCAGGAAGGTATCACAGCCTATAAGGTTAGACAAAGACTAACGGGTTGACATTAGACTGGTCGGATGATGAGAGAGGTTATTGAAGAATCATTATGTGAAAAGTAAAGGCAAGCACAGCATCAGTAATGTTATAGTCAGTGGGAATCAGCAGAACGCTGTGTAGCAAGTGCAGTTACGGAACGGAGCGGGACATCTTCACGGAGTTACTGTGGGTCAACGAAAGGACCCTCCTGGAGAGATCCTCTCCGCCGGCCAGGGGAGCGCTGACATCACTCCCTCTGGGGAGGGGGTGTTCTGTTGTGGAATGTGAATGAAGGAGCTTCATGATCCAGCTGCTTAGTCCATCAGCTGGTGAACAGGTGGCACCGGAGCGGAACATCAACCCTTGTGTGTTCATTGGCTGTAAGTAACGTCATTCATTGCACAACCCGCCGACCCGTGACGGAGAATTCGTGTTCCCTATAAATTAGCAGGGTATCGTGGTCCGAGTCACACGCTGATGTGAACTGCACAACAGGAGATAATTCAAGCAATCGAACATGAATCGACCGGCGATCCTACAGGTGAAAGACGTTTGTTACCCTGTTCTAGCGGTGTTTGGATTACCCGGTAAGTCGTATTAATACATTGTCTAACAGCTATTGGCCTTCGGCAGGACACTGTTATTTTTTATGAAGTATGATCCGAAGATGCGCCGCAATGTGTCCATTGTACAAGCTGCTCAATAGTCGCTGTATCGTTCCCTGTCCACACGGCCGCTGAGGAGACTTTCCTCTGGACACAGGAGGCCGTCTCCCCATGTCCGGTGCAAAGGGAACGGAGGGATGCCATCGCTGAAATAGCAGTAGTGTTTCGCTCAGGAGGTAATGTATTTTTCATCGTGCCTGTTGGAGAATAAAAGTGTACTACTACAGATGAAGTGGCCATTCGGCCCGCCATGTCAACCTGAACCTCTGCGGTCCTATCTACCGGCACCTGACTAATATTCCTCTACCTCCCTCCCACCATGGCCCTTTACAAGCTTATCTTACGTGGTACAACAGATCCCGCACCGTCCGCTCCGCGGGGAGCTGTTTCCACACTCGCAGCAACGTCAGAGTAAATAACCTCTCTCAGATTACCCCCGAAGTATTTCAACTTCGACGCGAATCCTATGATCGTTCAAAATAGTCTCACACAACCTGAGGGGAAAAGGCTGAAATGCATTTACCCCAATTATACCCCTAATGTATACAAAGATTTCTCATTCCCGTCAGTATCCTTATATTTTGAACTCTGTCACGAATTTTGTTATAATTCCCGTAACAAGGTGAGTAGAAATTTAAACAAAAATACGAATTCGGCTTCAATTACGTATTGTACACCTCCAGCTCAATAACTCCACCCCAGTGCTCACAGTCCTGATTTGTGATGGCCGATGTGCAAATTGATCTCTGTGCCACCCGGTTTTCCCAGTGTTTTACTTTAAATGAATGACGGGTCTGTATTTACAGCTCCGTTTCTTTTATGCGGAGAACCTCACAGCCTACCATTCACCATGCAATGGTAACCTGGTTTACCCTCCTACAGGGCAGCACATTACCCAGGCTCCCAGTAAATTACACGTGCTGTTTCTCTGCCCGTTTCCAGCCGGTGAAGATCACACTGTGAAGTACCTTTCCGTCCTGCCTCTGCTCACTCTCAGACCACCGGACTAAACAGAAATACATCCGAACATATTTCAGAAATAAGTTGTAAAATTCTCCTGTCATCCTCCTTTAATGACGTCTTTATCTGTTGTCTCTTTTTTTTCTGTTGCAGCTAATTTGTTAACAATTATTATTCTTAATAATAAGAATAATATTTTTCCCGGGGAAAATGCGGTCTTTCCAAATGCATCTCTGCCTTCATGACGATGATGGCTGTGTCAGATCTATCGGTCATTCTCATCAATGTCTTTGTATTTGAGATTTTAATATTCCGCCTGTCAAGTTCATTTCTGCATTATACGGAAGTCCTTAAAGCCACGATCTACGTGCTGGCGGTCACTCTGGAACTATCACGGTGGTACACGGTGGCCTTCACCTGTGATCGATATGTTGCCATATGTTGTCAGAAGTTTAAATATTTCGTGGGGTGTCCGCCCGAAATTGGACATCTTCAACTCTCCAATGTTCGTCGCGCTCAGCAGATTCAAAACCTTTCAAAACCTGCTGTGCGCATTTGGTTTAATACTTCTATGTAATGGGATGACTGCCAGGCATATCTTCGTGACCAGCAAATCCCGGCGTGGCTTCCGAACCCATAAGAGTAAGATTGAACGTGACCCGGAGATGGAGAACAGGAAAAAGGGCATCATATTACTGTTCTGTGTATCGGGCAGCTTTATACTATTTTGGCTGCCGTCGGCAGTGACCAATTTTTTCGCCAGCCTAAACATGTATTTTGATCGCGACTATTACTCTGCCCGATATATCGCTGCTCAAACCGGGACTCTGCTCACATACATGAGTTCTTCTACAAACACGTGTATTTATGCAGCAACCCAATCCAACTTCAGGGCAGAGTTGAAAACGTTGATACTGTCTCCTTGGACGCTTATCCGGGAATTGATCAAGAGAAATGTCAGATCACCTAAGGCTTTCTCCCATGAGCAGAACTCAGTTCCAGCTCGCACACGTCTTACAACAGGCAACATTTTGTTGAAGATCCGCGCTTTTAGTTTGATAATAAAATAAAAATGATCATTTAAAACATCCCGATGCTGGTAACTGAAAGTGTCTCATTCGTATCTGATAAGAATTAGCTCGAGGTAGGAATAGAATGTATGAATGTTTGGAATGGGCCGGATGGAACACAGTATTGAATTAGGACAAGCGTCATTTCAACGTTAAAGAGACCAGACGATTTGCATCCGACATTGGATCTCAATAAAGCAACAGAGAGCTACGGTCAATAACATCCTTATTCCATATTTTCCGATCTGTCAAGCGGTATCATCCGAAACAGCGAATAAAAGGGGCAAAAACATTTCGAATACTGCACAACAGCCTCCAAAAACTTCAGCAGATATTGACAATAGAAAATATTCTTTCTCAATAATTTGTACAAGAATGCAAATTTTGGAAAAGCGTTACATAACCTTTCAAAAGATCCTGTGTTATTTTAGCTTATTTCGTGATCGGCAGTGCCACTCAGCTGTACCAGAACCTTCTCAATTGACCAGCCACCCCTCAGCAATAGAAGGCGATCTTCTATTCCCGATCCTGTAGACATTATATTCGATGTTACCCCGCGATATGCCTTGTTACGGAAATTAGCCCTTACAGGAGTCAGAGATCAACGCCTAAATATTTGAGTACCTTCTATGAAAACTAATAAATAAGCACACGATTTATTCCTTTTCAAACTGATTTTATTAAATCATGTACAGATGACCCACATTCACTTTCTAATTAAATCTGAATATGGTTCATATTTCAGGGAAGCGATACTATCGCCAAAGCTCCACAGCACGCCCAGCAAACCCATCCCCAAAATGCCGGGACTCCGTGAAAACTGATTTATTCAGGTTTTTAACATGCAACACGAGAAGCTGATTCTCGAGGAGTCTCAAGATGGCGCTTATGGAGTGAAACAGTTTTAGGCTTCGCTCCAATCCTTTTACTTTTTTCTACCTGCAAGCACCCCCTAATTGACCAGTTTATACCTATTCTAAAGGGGTTCATACTTATAAAATCTTTTTCATCTGTTTGAATCATTTTCAACCCGTTGAAATGTCTAAATAAAAGAAATCGAAACAGACGAGAGAACCGTTAACTCTGGAAGCAATTGCTAAACTTATGGACGAGAGACTTGAAAAACTGGAGAATAAATTAACCTCAAAGCTTTCTACGTTCGATGAAATTTTAAAGACAGTCGATGCAAAGCTTCAATCTCTTACACTGGATTCACAACAACAAGAAGCAAGAATTTTAGTTCTTGAAGATGCCGCTCGCCAGAAAGATCGCAAAATTGAAACTCTGCAACAACAGCCAGCTTCGACTTCCCAACTGCTGGATCGTTATAAATCTAAAATCACTGATCTTGAAAACCGCTCTCGCAGACAAAATCTCCGGATAATTGGGCTTCGGGAAAACTTTGCGAACGGTGATCTCACTGTATTTTTCTCCAAATTTTTAATGGATGTGTACGGCTCAGAAGTACTGGATACCCCTCCAATAATCGACCGTGCGCATCGCATTTCCCGTTTTCAACCAACTTCAGGTACGAAACCACGACCAGGGATACTCCGGATTCATTACCCTCATACCAAAGAACGTTTGATTCGGGCTGCCCGGAAAAAGGGTATGATCAGTTTTAAGGATTTCAAATTTCGTATTCTGGAAGACTATAGTCCCGAAGTTTTAAGGGCAAGAATGGCTTTTAAATCGGTTATGTCGGAAATTCATCAGGACGGCTACAAGCAAGCGCTGTTATTTCCTGTACAATTGAGAGTTACCCTCAATGATGGGACCTATCGGCTGTTCAAATCTCCAGCGGATGCTCAAAGATTCCTTAAAGAATAATACTTTTTTTTTACTACGGGTTGGCTAATGTAATAACTAGTCTATAGATCTGGATCTTTTATAATTTGATGATTTTTTACGTGATGGTTAACAGTGTATTTCTTACCAACGGTAAAGGTGCGTTTTTTTGGTTTATCCTGAGTTCGTTCCTTTAATATTATTGTTCTGTTAGTTCTGAAAGTAACTCATTAGGTTTTTCTTTTATGTTTATGTACACTTTGTATACTTTTGACGTTTAAATATTAAGGTTTTTTTATAATAAAATAACTTTTCTAAGATGCCGTTTCTTTTCCCCAAAGACAGTGCTGGGATACGTCACATACGTTTTGATGTGTCTGAATGAGTTTAAGGACTTTCTTTTAAAACACTAATACAATATTATTCATTTATGGGTTTTCCCTTTGTTTAAATCCTTTTTTATATATATAAAATTATAATTTTATAGTTTAATCTTTGTTATACTAACCCTTTCCTAAAACATGTGTGGTTTGTGTTTTTTTTTACTTTTGTGTTTGAGTTGCCGTCTTGAGACATGGGGATGAATTTAGTATTAGATTGCCTGCTTGCCTCTTTTTGGCTTTTTTTCCTGGGGTTTTGAGGGTGGAGGGAGGGGGATCTTTCTTTTTGCTTGCTTCACGCTTAGTTATACTTCATGGGCTGACCCGAAACTACAAAAATAGTTGCAATGTCAGAACTTCCGGTTCCTCCTTGAACTTACTTCCCTCTTCCGGATTCATGAGATCATCTTATTTTTTTTAACCTTATGTGATAATTGTAATAAATATTGGCAATATGGATAAGATTATTTATTTTGTTTCTTGGAATACTAATTGTTTAAATCATCCGTCAAACGGAAAAAATATTCAAAGTATTCCACCGACTGAATGCTAATATTGTCTTTGTCCAAGAGACCCATGTGAAGAAATGGATCGTGAACGTTTTTTTCAGGTTTTGGAAGGAAAAACTATCACTCGAATTCCCAAGCCAAAGTAAGAGGCGTTTCCATTTTTATAGATTCTTCAACCTCCTTTATACACTATGAAACAATTTCGGACCCACAAGGTAGATTTTTGCTTATTACTAGTTTACTTTTTAATCAAAAAGTTGCTTTAGTTGACGTTTATGCTCCAAACACTGACGGCCCTGAATTTTTAAGTGTTTATTTACATCCTTTCCTAATTTGAATCAGTACATGCTGATGATGGGTGGGGATTTTAACTGCTGCTTAAACCCTTCGTTAGATAGATCTAAGCCCAACCAAGCTCTTCCGAATAAATCGGCCTCTCTTATTAATTCCTTTATGATTGATTCTGTAATTTCCAAAATTTGGCGTTTTTTACACCCCAATGACAAAGAATTTTCATACTTTTCTCATGTTTATCATAATTATTCAAAAATGGACAACTTCTTTATTGATCTTCGTTTACGTACCGAAGTTATTGATTGTAAATACGATTCTATTACCATTTCTGACCATGCCCCTTTGAAGCTATCTGTTAAGAGAATGGATTCATCTTCTAACGCTAAATCTTGGATGTTCAACTCCTTTATTGCAGGACTCAGAATTTCTTAATTTTATTAAACAACAAATTGATTTGTGTTTCTCAACAGATTCTACTGCAGAGATCCCTAGTGGATCTTTATGGGACACTTTTAAAGCATTTATTCGTGGACAGATCATTTCGTACTCTGCTGGAGTTAGGAAACGAACTAATTTTGAAATATCAACATTAGTTGATAAAATTAAAGCAATTGATAAGATTTATTCAGTGACCCCCAGCAAAGAATTTTATACAGAAAGAGTTGAACTTCAGATGGAGCATAGTTTGTTTTTATCCTCTTCGATTGAAAATCAGTTAATTAAATCTGGAACCCAGTTCTATGTACATGGAGATAAATCTAGTAAACTATTGGCTAATAAATTGAAAACTGCTTCAGTTAAACGACAAATTACTAAGATTCGTAAACGAGATGACACAATGTCGATTGATCATAAAGAGATAAATAAAGCCTTTCAAGATTTTTACAATTCTTAATATCAATCAGAATTTGTTGAGGATTCTTCTATAATGGATGATTTTTTTAAGAAAATTGAATATCCCCAAATTAACAACAGAATATAATGTATTTCTAGATACACCTATAACGGAAATCTAAATAAAAGAGGCGAATTTTTCAATGAATTCATGGAAAGCCCCTGGTCCGGATGGTTATACTGCAGAATTTTTTAAAATCCGTTTTCTCTATACTCTCCCCTTGGCTTTGTAAAATTTTTAAAGATGTGTTAATTTTATGTAAATTCCCACAATCTTTTTATGATGCCTCTGTCTCCTTAATTCTTAAAAGGATAAAGACCCCACTGAACGTGAACCCTATCAGCCCATATCCTTGCTGAATAGGGACTCTAAGATCTTTAGCAAAGTTTTGGCCACTAGATTAGAAAACATATTACCTCGAATTATCCCTGAAGATCATACTGGATTTATTAAAAACTATTCATCTTTTAATATCTGAAAATTAATTAACATTATTTATATTCCTTCACCCAAAATACCAGAATGTGTTATTGTCTTAGATGCTGAAAAAGCGTTTGATAGAGTTGAATGGCCAGATTTATTTAATACGTTGCAGCATTTTAATTTTAGTTCGAAATTTATATCATGGATTAAAATAATATACTATAAATCCTTGGCTTCGGTCTTTACCAATAATCAAAGATCTCCTTTTTTTCGGTTATTCCATGGTACAAGGCAAGGCTGTCCATTAAGTCCCTTACTATTTGACATTGTTTTGGAACCTGTAGCTACAGCCATTCGTGAATTACCTAATATTTCGGGTATTACTCGTGGGGAAGGGACGTATAAGTTATCATTATATGCTGATGAGTTGTTACTACACATATCTGACCCTGAGAGATCCATTCCAGCTATTTCGTCCTTGCTTGCTCAGTTTAGTAGTTTTTCTGGTTACAAACTGAATTTTAATATGGATAAATTATTACCATTAAATATGCAAGTTCCAATTTATAAACATTTACCATTTAAAGTTGTCACAGATCATTTTACTTATTTGGGTATGTTACGTACCCCGTAGCTGGGTGTCTGACCAGCAGAGAAAGAAGAATCCGTTGGAGTCTGGTGGTACTATATTCAAAAGTGTTTATTAGTAAAATAAGCAAAGCAATACTAATAATACAAATATATAGATAATACACGTTAGCAATAATAAACCTAAAAGTGTGGGAATAATAATAAGCAATAATAAACAAGCTCTATCGATGTCTAGGGGATAATGAATTGACATCGTAAAGTATAAAGTTCAGTTCAGTTCATACGTGCTGAGGTAGATATGGTTGTTGCATTGTAATCGTTGGAGAGTAGAGAGAGAGAGAGAGAGAGAGCGAGCGAGATGTACCAGCTTCAGTCAGTCAAACCATCCTTTGCGTTCTTGATCCGTCGTATCGTTGAGGCCATTCAGTTATGACCCCTCTGTCATTCAGTTAGACCGTTCTTCTGTGGTGGACTCATCACCGTGGCATGAGTGGACACACACACAAGTCCCTGCCGGCCCTGCGATAACACTGTGAATTTAACTGACCGAGCTCCTGGTTCAGTCTCCGATGCCCCACACCTTGCCGTCGGTTCCAACTCTCAAACAGTGTCCACTAGTGTGTCTCCTGGTGCATCTGAAGGGTGTCTCTCCAGCTCTGACTTTTATCCCTACTCACGGGGTCTCAGTTGTCAATCAATTTTGAATGGCTGTGTCCATCAAACCAGCCCACTCCGGCTGTCCACTGAGGAATGTTAATGAACAGAATGGTACAAGATAAATAACCCTCTCAGAAGTCATAATACGGTGAATCAACAAGTCTCTCTCCACTCTCTTATCTGTAGCAGATGTTCTTGCATGTTTTCTTTTCCAGCTCACTCTGTCATGAGCAGCATAGCAACAGTAACGGTTTGTGATTCTCCCGGGGGGGGGGGGGAGCATGGGTAACACTGCACCCTGCTGCCCATCCGAACTGTTCATCCTTCATAACAGGCATTAAAATTACCAAGAAACAGTAGAATTCATTTAAAGTTAATTTTTTACCTTTAATTGCCCAAATTAAGCAACTTGTTAGTAGGTGGCCCCCAGTATCTTTGTCATTGGTTGGTCGAATTAATGATATTAAGATGATAGTATTACCCAATGTTTTATATTTATTTCAACCATTACCAATTTTTTTCCTAAATCTTTTCTGATGTTATTGACTCCAAAATATCCTCGTATGTGTGGCAGAATAAAAATCCTAGACTAAACAAAAAATATTTACAGAAGCCTAAGAAGGAGGGTGGTTTGGCTTTGCCAAATCTAAGATGTTACTATTGGGCAGTTAATATTCGATATTTAATATTTTGGACACCACAATCGATTATAGCATCTTGCCCACAATGGGTAAATTTGGAATGCAAATCTGTACAAGACTATTCATTGATTTCAAATTTAGGATTTTTACTTCCCTTTTCTTTATCTAAATTGAATAAACAAATAACTAATCCTGTAGTTAAACATACATTGCGAATATGGTTCCAATGTCGTAAATTTTTTAGCTTGAATAATTTTGTCCTATCAAGCACTATCATCTCTAACTTTATTTTTTTGGCCCTCTTCTATGGATCAAGCCTTTGTATTTTGGAAAATAAAAGGTATAACATGTTTTCGTGATCCATTTTTAGATAATAGTTTTCTGTCATTTAAACTGCTATCTAATAAATATAATTTACCTTAAACACTTTTTTTTTAGCTCTGAATCCTTGTGAGAAGGATTTCGTAGCCACCATATATAATATGAGCATGAAAATACAGCCAGAAGTATCAGAAAAAATTAAGAAGGAATGAGAAAAAGAACTTCATTTTCTTAAGCCCACTGAGCAGTGGGAGAACATTATTCAATTAGTCAATTCTTCCTCTATTTGTGCTAAATATGCCCTAATGCAACTTAAGGTTGTACATAGGGCTCACATGTCCAAGGATAAATTTGCTCGATTTTATTCTTGTGTTAATCCAACCTGTGACAGATGTCATTCTGAAGTTGCTTCATTGACCCACATGTCTTGGTCTTGCCCTTGCTAGCAAAGTTATTGGAAAGATGTTTTTGGTCCTATTTCAACAGTTCTGAGTATCAAATGGCAAACTATTACTGCAATTTTCGGTTTACCAGTGGTGGATAATATTTGTTTATCCCCCTCAGCCTGGCGGATGATTGCATTTGTCACTATAATGGCTAGATGATCTATCCTATTGAACTGGAAGGAAATTAATTCTCCAACTATATTTCAGTGGTTTTCTCAAACTATTTCTTGTTTGAGCTTAGAATAAATTCGAAGTGTTATCTTTGACCCTAGTTAAATTTGAAGAAACTTGGAGGCCATTTATTCAACATTTTCATATGAGCTAAACTGACTTTCCCTGAACCTTACTTTTATTATCCTTAATTATTTGGATTGAGGTGCGGAGTTATTGACGCTACTGTGTATATTTGACATAATGCAATGGCCCATGTTGGTTAGGTTTCTTCCTATTCTGTTTTTTTTTATTTACTCACTCCATTTTTCGTAATTACTATGAGTTTGGGAGGTTATTATATAAGGATTATTATCTATTTTTATTTGTATTTTAACCTATTAATTATGTACTCTCAGACTCTCTGTATTCATGTTTCATTTATTTGTTTAAAATTAATAAATATATTTAAAGAAAGAAAGGCAGGCGCATAAATGTGAGGAAAATGGACAGAGGTGGATATTATGCTGCCACAAAGAATCAGTTTAATGGCCATTTGGTTGCTAATTTCATTGGTTCAGCACAACATTATGGGCCGAACTTTGTTGACGTACTTTCTTACACCCAGGATGTTTCAATGTGATTTCCAATTCTGTGTATTGTATTACCGTACCGAACTTCAGAACTACTTTCAGCATTTTGTCCACCTTTGCTAACTTATTGCTCATTTCCACAAAGGATTCCCACATCACTCCCTGGGACTGGCAGCCTTTCCCTATCACCAGGTTTGAGGAAATGCGGGGAATCCTCTGTTGCGGTTTCTTTCTCTGTGAGTTCTGTGATTTCCTGTAAATATGGAAAGTGTTGAGTGACAGAGTTAGTGAAAGAGAATGGAGAAGACAATATCTGCTCAGTGATGGGATGTCCCAGTAACACTGAGCACAGGAAGAGTCACTGAGCAGCCTCTTCACCAATTCTGTAAATTACCGGGTTCGGTCATTAGCAGCAAAGCACTGACTGGGGAAATTACAGTTCAGAATATTATTAGAGCCACAGAGCCCAGCAACACTGAAACAGGCCGTTCGACCCTTCTGGTCAATACCGACCCGTTTTTGTTTTTACTGCCAACTACCTGCATAAACCTCCCATCCATATCCTTACCCAAATTTCTCTTCAGTGTCTCAATCGAACCCACATATACCACTTCCACTGGCAGCTCATTCCACAGTCTCACGAACTTCTGAGTGAAGAATTCCCCTTCAGGTTCCCCAAGAGCATTTCACCTTCCACCCTGAAATATCAAGTGTGACAGTGGGGAAGAATGTATGGAACCGGAGGAAATAGCATAGGTCCTTAATGAATACTTTACTTCAGTATTCACTAAGGAAAAGGATCTTGGTGTTTGTAGTGATGATTTGCACCAGACTGAAAAGCTTGAGCATGTAGATTTTAAGAAAGAGGATGTGCTGCGGCTTTTGGAAAACATCGAGTTAGATACATTCCTGGGACCGGATGAGATGTACCCCAGTCTTCTGTGGGAGGTGAGGGGAGAGATTACTGAGCCTCTGGCGATGATCTTTGCATCATCCATGGAGACGGAAGAGGTTCCAGATCATTGGAGAGTTGCGGGTGTTGTTCCTTTATTCAAGAAAGGGAGTAGAGAAAGCCCAGGAAATTATAGACCATTGAGTGTTATCTCATTATTTGGTAAGTTGATGGAGAATATCCTGGGGGGGGGGGCACGATTTATGAACATTTGGAGAGGTATAATATGATTACTAATAGTCAGCATGGCTTTGTCAAGGGCAGGTCGTGCGTTACTAGCCTGATTGAATTTTCTGAGGATGTGAATAAACACGTTGATGAAGGAACAGCAGTAGATGTAGTGTATATGGATTTTAGCAAGGCATTTGATAAGGTACCCCATGCAAAGCTTATTGAGAAAGTAAGGAGGCATGGGATCCAGGGGACATTGCTTTGTGGGTCCAGACGTGGCTTGCCCGCCGAAGGCAAAGAGTGGTTGTAGACGGGTCATATTCTGCATGGAGGACGGTCAGCACCGGAGTGCCTCAGGGATCTGTTCTGGGGCCCTTACTCTTCGTGACTTTTGTAAATGGCCTGAATGAGAAAGTGGAGGGATGAGTTAGTAAACTTGCTGATGACACAAAGGTTGGGGGTGTTGTGGATAGTGTGGAGGGCTGTCAGAGGATACAGCGGGACGATGATAGGATGCAAAACTGGGTTGAGAAGTGACAGATGGAGTTCAAGCCAGATAAGTGCGACGTGGTTCATTTTGGTAGGTCAAATAAAATGACAGAGTATAGTATTAATTGTCAGAATCTGGGCAGTGCGGAGAATCAGTGGGATCTTCGAATCCGAGTCCATAGGACACTCAAAACAGCTGCGCAGGTTGACTCTGTGGTTAAGAAGGCGTACGGTGTATTGTCCTTCATAAATACTGGAATTGAATTTAGGTGCCGAGAGGAAATGTTTCAGCTATATAGGACCCTGATCAGACCCCACTTGGAGTACAGTGCTCAGTTCTGGTCACCTCACTACAGGAAGGATGTGGAAGCCATAGAAAGGGTGCGGAGGAGATTTACAAGGATGTTGCCTGGATTAGGGAGCATGCCTTATGCCAATAGGTTGTGTGAACTCCGCCTTTACTCCTTGGAGCGATGGAGGCATGAGAGGTGACCTGAAAGAGATGTTGAGAGGCATTGATCGTGTGGATAGTCAGAGGCTTTTTCCCAGGGCTGAAATGGTTGCCACAAGAGGACACGGATTTAAGGTGTTGTGTCGTAGGTACAGAGGAGGTGTCAGGATTATGTTTTTTACTCAGAGAGTGGTGAGTGCATGGAATGGGCTGCAAACAACGGTGGCGGCAGCAGATACGATAGAGTCTTTTAAGAGACATTTGGATAGGTACATGGAGCTTTGGAAAATAGAGGGCTATTAGCCTAGTAATCTCCAAGGTAGGGACATGTTCGACACATATTTGCGGGCCGAAGAGCCAGCATTGTGCTGTAGGTTTTCTATGTTTCTTTCACCCTGAACGTCTGCCCATTGCGGGGTTGAGAGAGAAGACGGGGCAGAGAGGGAAGACAATAAGGGGAGGGTGTGGTCGAGTGAGGAGCGAGAAATGGAGGGGAGTGTTTATACTGAGTATCTTTCAAAAACAGTAATTGTTTGAAGTTACTTGCTGCAAATTCACTATCCATTGCCTGTACACTCTGAACCAAATTATTGGTAGAGATGACAAGTTGCAGTGTGCAAAGTCAATTTCATTTTCAGAGTACATACATTTCACCACATACAACCCTGAAATTCATCTTCACGCGGGCAGACTCAGCAGATCTATAGAATAGTAACTGTACAAGGATCAATGAAACATCAAGTAGAGCACCGAAGACAACAAACTGCAACAATGCAAATATAATTAAATAGCAATAAATAAAGAGATCAATGAGTGTAACCCCGGGGAATACCGCTAGATTCGGGCCTCGAGTCGAATAATCAGCCTCCCACCATCACTCCCTGCTTCCTGCTATCAAGACAGCAGTGCATCCAGTTAGCCAGCTCTCCCTGGATGCCGCGTGATCTACCTTTCCACGGAATATTATCATGCTGAACCTGACGAAGCCCGAAACGTCGACTGTACTTCTTCCTATCGATGCTGCCTGCGTTCTACCAGCATTTAGTTTGTGTTGCTGCAGACCAACTCCTCACTTGAGACGACCGCCTAAACCCGGGACACAGGAAATCAAATAATGGTCACTCTATTCCAGTTGCTACATCCGGGAAGCATAAAAGCCAGGACCTGCAGGCTCTGGGACAGTTTCTTCCACTGGGACATGAGACTGATGAACTCACACTGATTTGAGAACACTCTAGATTACATTGACTGTTATATTTGTTTTAAGCTATTATAAATTACTATATGTGCACATTTCACATTTAGATGATTTTTACTCCTCATGTATGAGAAGGATGTAATAAGTGAACTCCATTCAATTCAATTTCTCATTCTGTTTCTGACCTGCTCACCTCCGGGCATCCTCCGCCAACAAGCTTCTTCCTCAGTCACCGTCTGTGAGATTATATAAAGGAATTAAAACAATCTATCAGACAGCTTCTGTACCCCTTTACCCCTAAACATGTTCCCCTATTAAAACTCTCTCTTTAGCCCTTTGCCTACTCCCTTTCCCTTTCAGACTCCCGATATGCCACCAGATCTGAATCCACTCTGAGGACATTGATATCTCACAGGAGGCTGTCCTTCTCTGATGCAGAGGTCAGTGACCCCATTTCCAATCTGCACTCGCTGTTCATGACGGTGACAGCTGTTCCCAGACTCTGAGGCTCTGGAACAAGCACAGTCTTAATAACAAGGTTGGACAGTTCCTGTAATTAATATGAAAGAGGACTGATGTTTCCTGAATCTGTTTCCAGACTCTGGTGCTCTGTAACAAACAAAATCTTAACAGCAAGGTTGGACGGTACCTGTAATTAATATGAAGAGAGTATTGATGTTTCCTGGAAGGACCCGCGAGCTGAGCTGGCTGACCCAATTCACCAGATCCTCCCTTGTTTACAACTTAGTTTGTCACGAAGTTTCCTATCATCCCACCTTCACCCAACAGACCCCAACCCGCCTACGACGACACACCATTCCAACTACTCACCCCACTCACACACGTCCACCCATAACCTCTACTGACACACAGACAGATCCCCTTTACCCCAAACCCCTTGGGGATCCACAACTAACTGATCCCACAGCCCGGTCTCCATCGCAAAGCTAAAACCGGGGCAGCGGGACAGGAGATCACAGAACCACCAGCCGTTCGGCAGAGCACAGTCCCGGCCCCTCACACCGCAATCGGCCCCCGATTTACACAAACCCGGTAATAGCTCCTTCCTCAGCGCCGCCCGGACGGTACAACAGGGGGCAATACTTGGTGTCGGCAGTGCGCCTGCGCTTCTCCGAGGCTCGATGTTCCCACAGCGCAGAGAGCTCGGCCGTCCGGCTCTTTCACTGGGACACCCCGAACACCATATCCATTCCATGTCCGAGCGAAATTTAATGACCAACAAATATAATTCCTCTCACCGATCAGTTGTCAGAATGATCCCCTGACTCTGAGGAAGGGGTATCTATGGTCCACACTGTCAGGGTGTTGAGTTTACCAGGAGATAAACACTGCAGGGAATAGAGGACTTTTGTTGGCTAATACACTGTGTGTGGACCCCGCTGGAAATTCTGATTCGTATTAATTTTTTTTTTAAAGAAAAAAGCGGTTGTTTATTAAAGTACTAGACACCAAGATACTGCACTGACTGAAGCCATCCCAAACCGGATCACTCCCGAATGTCCTCTCCTGAAACATTTAACACAAGAGAAAAACTGCAGATGCTGGAAATCCAAGGAACGCACACAAATGCTGGAGGAACTCAGCAGGCCGGGCAGCATCTACGGAAGATATACAGTGGACGTTTCGGGCGGAGACCCTTCAGCAGGACCGCTGTGTTCCTCCAAAATTTTGTGTGTTGCCCAGAAACATTTGTGGATTTGTGACTCAACTCGAGACAAACACCACGCTGCCCACCCTCCACGAATAGCCAGACAAATAGAAAGGACTTCACATCACACAACAGGGGATTCAGACCTGAAACCCTAAATAAGTCATGCTGTACCAAATCGTACGAAACGAAAGGTGTTTTTAAATAGAAGCGCTCCCCCTCACGTGACGTCACAGAGCAGCCCCCCACGCGCCAGATGTCACGCATGATCTCACAGTATCTGCATCTGCTGTCACAAGCACCGGGCCTTACGTCACACACGCACTGCTGTGCTACAGCTTTTTCGGTTTAACGGCTGAACTACTAATCACTTGCCAAAGACCCCCTCCCTGCTCCCCACCCCCCAGCAGTCAACAGAGGAATTGAATTGAATTGATCTGCAAGCGGGGCCAATGGTTCGGGCAAAGTGACAATTATTTGTACTTTCTTGAGATTGTACCAGGAATATGGTGTAAAATCCCGCTCCCCACACTAACACAAGGTTTATATAGAACAAAGGACAAACTGCCGGAGGAACTCAGTGGGCCGGGCAGCATCTGTGGAGCGAAATGGACCGTCAACATTTCGGGCCGAGCCCCTCCCTCTGGACTGAGAGTGGACGGGAAATAGTCAGAGAAAAGTGGTGAGGGGTGGGGATGGGGCAAGAGCTGGGGCGTGAGAGGTGGATCCAGGTAAAGGGGGAAGGTGGGGAGGTGGAAATAGTGACAGGGAGGGGTGGGCGGAGAGTGGTTGGGGCTACACGGGGCTGCAGAAGATGGAAATTAATTCCATAGAGGATCAAGAGAGGTTAGAGAGTATTTGTTATAGAGAGTGCAATGAGGATTCACCAGATTGATCCCTGGAGTGGTGGGGTCATCATATGAAGAAAGATCAAATGTGATAACCTAATGTGATTTGGAGAATCGAGGACTGAGAGGTGAACACATTGAAATGCACAACATCATTACCGGTTGAACCAGGGATCCCAGTCTCTGAAAAAGGGGGTGGAATGTCCGGGACTGCGATGAGGGGAAATGTCTCCACTCCGAGGGTGGTGAATGTCTGAAAATCCCCTCCACAGATGGCGGTGAAGACTCGGTGATCGTCCTCACATAAAACCGCGGCCGGCAGATGTATGGAGACCGAAGGGATCGAGGAAATAAGGATCGGACAGAAACATGTGGCTGAGATGGGAGAAGAGGCGCCATCTTGTTGATGGTTAGAGGGGCTGAATGCCCACCTCCTGCACTTTCTCACAGATGTTTTAGTGTTGCTGTCCAGCGAGGCTGGAGAAATGTGAATAGAAATTAGTGCTTATAAACATGGACTGTTTTAAATGAAAGCTGGAAATTTCCGGTTTGGGTCTGAAAACTGCTTCGGACCAGAATCGGAACGGAGCGCGTGAAACTGTGACCTGAAGGTGGAGGGAAAGGGACTTGAAAGATAAGGCGGGAAAAACTAAACACGTATCTGGTGTCAATATGGAATAATGTGGGTAATGCGGCGGATGGGTCGGGCAGCGTGTAGGGGGCGAGGAGCAGAGTCACCGGTTCAGACGGGAGACCCTCCACCCGTCACCTGATCTCGTTTACAGCAGATCGTAATGCAAGGTTGAAACATTTTCTAATTATTTGTGTTCTTCAGAAATGCCAACAGTTCAGTTAAGTTTCCCTCTGAATTTCCGAAGCAGAAGGTCAGTCTGTCTAATATTTCCACACAATTAAAATGGGGAATTGGTTTATTCTAATTACGTACTGAGATACAGTGAAAATCTTGCTGACGTACCATCCACACAGATCGATACATTACAACAGTACATTGAGCTGATATATGACCAAACATTAACTGTAACAACGCATTATGACTGCAGAGCAAGTGCAGTGCAGATAGACATATGGTGCAGGGGCACGTCGAGTTACATTGTGATTTCCCGTCCATTTTATTACTCTTTTGGCTTATAATCACAGGAAACCGTCCGTTGGTTTGCAGCAATAATATCCCGGGTTGTGGGTATATTTGAGTGCACGGTCTGCTTTTCAGATTCAGGGGGAAATTTAGGAAGAGTCCAGGCTTGTTTCTCTGATGTTCTCTGCCGTTCTTTGCAGTCATGGGCAGAGCAGTAGCCATACGAAGGCGTGAAGTATCGACAAAAAGCTCAAAGACCTCGGCCTTCACCCTGCCTTGTGCAGCTGAATCCTGGACTTCCCGTCAGATCGCTGGCAGGTGGTAAGAGTGGGTCTCTCACCTCTGTCTCTCTGACCTTCAGCACACATAACCCACAGGGTTGTCTCCTTGGCCCCCTCATTTACCCTCTGTATACCCATGATTGTGTCGCCACCCACAGCTCCAAGCAGCTGATCAGATTTGCTGACGATAGTAGACGGATTGGCCTAATGTCAAATAACAATAAAGCAACGTGCAGAGAAGCTGCTACCTCCTGGGAAACGGTACCTCAGCACAAAACTAGGATTTCCTCCCCATTTGGGAAATTCGCTGTACAACCTGTATCCCACCAAATCAAAGATATATATCAATCGTCTTGTTCAAAGTCTGTCCAGTCTGAATCCCTCCACCTCAATGATATATATCAACCATCTTGTCCAACCTTTGCCCAGTCTGTATCCCATCACCTCAATGATTTATATCAACTATCTTGTCTAACCTCTGTCCAGTCTGTATCCCACCACCAACGATATATATCAACCATCTTGTCCAAGCTCTGTCCAGCCGGTATCCCACCAATGATTATCTATTAACAGCCTCTCTTCTACCGTTGTCTTCGTTGTGACGTATTTTCCCTCACTCTGAGGCTCACTCATTCTGAAATATGTGTTTGTTACTTGGAACTAGGAGAAGATTTATTGAATACATCACCAGGTAGGGTAAAGACAGCCATTCCGACTTTAGCTTCAACGTTGCCAAATGTCCGCCGTGTTAGTCTTTGTCGGAAGGAGGCTTGGCAGCAGAGATAGCAGATTGATAGTGGGGTGGGGAGGAAGTTGTGTGCATTGACTGCATTCTCCCGGAATTGGATTGAAGAGAAATCTAATGTATTACATTTGCGCTACTTTGTTCAGGCCGTTATAAATAACTTGTTATCAGTTAATAGTTGTGCATCATTTAAAGTAAAAAAAAAGAGAAAATGCTGGAAACGTTCAGCGGATCTGGCAGCATCTTGGACCTTCCCAGTTCTGATACCGGATCTTCCACAGTTTCTCTTTACACACATCCAATCTGATGTACCGAGTTTCCAGCTCTTTACATTCAATTTTATTTTTAAAAGCGTTTTATTCCTGTTAGACTACAGGAAATGTGGTGGTTAATTGTGCTGGGCAAGATCTCATTTAACAATAGGATAATGATAAAATGTGTTCAGTTTAGCTGGTGGAGACAATGTGAAACATTATACCCGCCTGCTGGTGCCCCGCGCCCAGGTTTTCCAGCCCGCTATCTGGCCCAGTCAGAGGTTCATCAGGTTCCCGTTCAGACGCAGGTTGATGTCGGAGTGTTGGTGTTTGAACTCTAAATGGCCGGGACACTGCAGCATATTACTAGCAACAAGGAGTCCTGACTGAGCTGTAATCCTGGGAAACACTCGGCATTTAGACCTGACAGTATCTGGGATTTGGCCCAGGTCAGTACTTCACAGATGGGGGCTTGATGTTCCTCCCTTCACAGTGAATCAAGAGGCTTGGGGTGCTGGGCATTGGTTGTGGGGAGATTTCTGATTACACCGCTCGCTGTGAGATGTGAGGACGATGTCTGAGGATTCGGGGGTCGGTGAGTGTCAGATTCAGCAGTGTGACACTGTGAGGTTGGGTCCTGAGATAACACAGTTTTAGATCCAACTACAATGGACCCGGGGCTCAACCTGCCCAGGTTTATGAGGTGTTGAACGAGTATTTCTGTCCTGGGTTCAGATGTTTGTTTCTGGAATTCCTTTGGAAGTAATGACTACTTTTCTGAGGAGAGGATATGTTACCATCCCATCCCTTACAGTTAGAAATTGTGGGAATGGACTGTTCCGTGTTTGCAACAGTAGAAATAGACCCGTGAGTTTGGTGTTCAATCTGTGTTTGGAAATTCCTCCCCGCCCCCCGCCACTGTCACCTGTCTGTCAATCGATGGAAATTCGGCGGAATCTCAGGATGCTGGAAACCTGCACCAAAAATGGAAAATATTTGAAGCCATTCTGATGAACGATTATGAACCCAAATCACTAAGCTTGTTCCTCTGGAAATGGACGTATGCACAAGCGCATGTTTGCTGATACTTGGTGGAACAGTAAAGAAACCGCAACTTTTCCCCTGTATATTGTCCTGGTACCACATTCCGTGTTCAGTAGAACTGTTGCTCACGTGGTTCACAGGAGTACTCTCAGGAATGAGAGCGTTTCTGTCGGACAAGCATTTGATGACTCTGGGCATGTACTCTAAGGAGTTCAGAAGTAGAGAGGAGGACGGGATCATATTTAAACCTACAGAATGCTGAACAGCCAGGAAATAGTGGACATGGGGAGGATATTTCCATCAGACGGAGAGTCTGGGGTCTGAGAGGACAGCCTCGGAATAAGCAAGCTTCCCTTTAAAACTGAGATGAGAGAAACTTCTTCAGCCAAAGAGTCGCCGATCTGTGGAGTCTTTTGCAACAGATGCTGAATGAGGTTGTCACTGGGTATATTTCTGGCAGAGATTAGTACATTATTGATCGCTAACTATTGATCATTTTTGTTAGCCAGACTACTAGAGAATTAAGTGAATGCAGAACGTTAAAGGCAGACTATACAGTTTTAGATTCTTCATTCCAAAATGGCTGCAGTGTTAACCTTTGTCATAATGAAACTCATAGCGTACGATGTTAGGTTTCGGTTTCGGTTATTTTTGGTGAGCTGCTTCCTCCGTTTCCAGGGTAACGGCCCACTAGAGCTGCAAGAAGAGTTGCACATTTTTTTATCGCTCTGTGTTCACCGCCTCTCAGCGTAGAGTCAAAGGCCTCGGGAGCAAATGTAACAGCATGATAGTGGGAGGAAAGGAAGCTGTGAGCATTGAATGCATGGGATGAACTGAGAACACAGAACCAGAGAAACGTAGAGAACCTACAGCATAGTAAACACAGCAGCATGATAGTGGGAGGAAAGGATGCTGTGAGTATTGACTGCATGAGATGAACTGAGAACACAGAAGCAGAGAAGAGTAGAGAACCTACAGCATAGTGCACAGGCCCTTCGGCCACAGTGCTGTCCCAAACATGTACTTACTTTAGAAATTTGCCTGAGTTACCCATCAACCCTCTATTCTTCCAAGCTCCAGGTACTTATCCAAAATTCTCCTGAACACCTTACTTTATCCGCCTCCACCACCAGCGCCGGCAGCCCATTCCACGCACTCACCACTGTCTGCGTAGAAAAACCTTACCCCAGACATCGTCTCGGTACTATTTCCAATCACGTTAAAACTGTGTCCTCTCGTGTTAGCCATTTCAACCCTGAGAAAAAGCCTCTGACTATCCACACGATCAATGCCTCTCATCATCTTACACATCTCTATCAGGTCATATCTCATCCTCCATCTGTCGTAGGAGAAAAGGCCAAGTTCACTCAACCTCCAGCCGTCAGGCTGAGCTCAGTCCCGGCCCTTCACACCGCACTCGGCCCCCGATTTACACACACCCGGTAATAGCTCCTTCCTCAGCGCCGCCCGGACGGTACAACAGGGAGCAATACTTGGTGTCGGCAGCACGCCTGCGCATCTCCGAGGGTCCAACGGCGCCACCAATGGTTCGATGTTCCCACAGCGCAGAGAGCTCGGCCGTCCGGTATATTCAATTAGTAACTGGACATTCGCCCCGTCAGTCCTGTTCCGTCATTCTCTATGATCACTGTAGGATTGTGATCTCAGTGACACATCCCCGCGACCGTTTGCAACACTTCACTCCCTTGCCTGTCAATAATCTGTGTTCTGCGGAATTAAACACATTAAACACTTTTTCTTTGAGGAAGCGAATTTCAAAGACGTACTAATTCCACCTCAGAAAAATAACCTCATCTATCTTCACTTGTTTCAGCTACCCCTATAGTAGCAAACATGTTCTCGATATTCCTCTTCAGAATCCTCGTGATGTTCAATGTCTCCAGCAAAAGCTTAATTCATTTATGTAACCACCAGCGGATAAAATCTCCTCACCTCCATCTAAATAACAGCGAATGCAATCAAATCCCCGTCGTAATCGAATGCCAGCGAATACAACGCAGTGGTCAGCGTTGGAATGGACGGGGAACAGTAGAAGACCCCGGACATGCACTCAGTGGCCACATTATTAGGGACAGGAGGTACACGGTAAAGCGCCCAATGAGTGTAGAATTTGCTATTTTTATCTAAGGTCACTGAGAATTACCACAATATTTGTTAATATAACTATCACTGCCAGTGCTTCCTCGTCTTACCTAAAAACACACACACTTACAGAATAATCGAGCACCTAGATCCGTGAAGCCGCGCGATTTCAGTATTAATATTGATATGGTAGAAATATTAAAATACTGCCGTTACAAGTGTGCTTATTAAAACACCATAACACTGCAGAATACAGTCCATCTTCCTGCCTGATGCAGGACTCCTGGGTCTGGTTTCAGCGAATCCAGTCATCTGAATTTTATGTCCCTAACACACCCTGAGCAATGGTCAGTTGATAACACGCTCATAAACCTGAACTTCAGTCTATTCAGCACGTAACGCCGCACCTTGTTCCACAACGCTTGTGTTAAACCACACAAAGACTCACCTTGCTTGAATGAGTCTTTCTAACTTGTGGTCCGAACTAGAATTCATATTTAAGTGCGCGAAATTTTGCCACCTCTAGAGGGGAATCATAACCCGCATCCTGTTTCCGTTTGGTTGGTGCAGTCATATTGAAATTATTGTTCACCCGGGGACCAGTTTATTGTCGGATTATAAACCCCAGCGACAGCTCAGGGCAAAGATCGCTCTTGGTTTATTACACAGAGACAGCAGAAGGAAGGGCGCTCTCAACTCTGATGGAATATTATGCATTTGGAATAATGTCCTCTTTCGATCAGCGGACATCCCTTTCTCCAGATTTAACTGTGCCCCCGTAGCCTGGACCTGCAATGATTTTTTGTTGGTCCTTTTAAAAGCCATCTTTAACAGTTGTCCGCAGTTGTAACATTTTGGTAATGGGCAACTCGTGAGCGGTTGTGCCGAGATTACCATCTTCCAGAGATAGCTACTCGTCAAAGTCGACAGCAAGACAAGGATGCCATTCTGCTTCAGTTTATTGTTCACTGACAGGAAACGAATTGTTGGATCACAGCGCCATCACATGAAATTTAGACCATTTCCTGGCTGTAGAATTTGCCTGACATCGCATTTAATTTATACATACATCAACCGTTTTTCATCAGGGACGGATGGAAAAACTCTGAAAATTAATCTCACTGGGACTCTTATTTGGAGGAGGCTGCTGCTGGCATATTGAATTAGTAGCAGGACATTCGGCCTCTCCGTTCTGTTCCACCATTCTCTGATTCTCTGACCTCAACTGAACTCTGATTTCAGCGGCCCAAGCCTGCACAGCCTGCAACACGTCACTCCATTGACTGTCAAGAAACTGACTGTGTTCTGCGGAATTAAACATAAAAAAAAATCTCCTGCTTTTTCTTTTTTTCCTTTGAGGAAGAGAATTCCAAAGTCACACTACCCCCCCTCCCCGCCAGGGCTGTGGTCAGTCCACTGCTGTTCACTCTGCTGACCCACGACTGTGCTGCAACACACAGCTCAAACCATATCATCAAGTTCGCCGATGACACGACCGTGGTGGGTCTCATCAGCAAGAACGACGAGTCAGCTTACAGAGAGGAGGTGCAGCGGCTAACGGACTGGTGCAGAGCCAACAACCTGTCTCTGAATATGAACAAAACAAATAAGATGGTTGTTGACTTCAGGAGGGCACGGAGCGACCACTCCCCGCTGAACGGTAGAGATCGTTATGAGCACCAAATTTCTGGGTGTTCACGGGGCGGAGAATCTCTCCTGGTCCCTCAACATCAGCTCCATAGCAAAGAAAGCCCAGCAGCGTCTCTACTTTCTGCGAAGGCTGAGGAAAGTCCATCTCCCACCCAACCCCCATCCTCATCAGATTCTATAGGGGATGTATTGAATATACTGAGCAGCTGCATCATTGCCTGGTTCGGAAATTGCATCATCTCGGATGGCAAGACCCTGCAGCGGATAGTGAGATCAGCGGAGAAGATAGTCGGGGTCTCTCTTCCCGCCATCACGGACATTTACACTACACGCTGCATCCGCAAAGCAAACAGAAATATGAAGGACCCCATGTACCCCTCGTACAAACTCTTCTCCCTCCTGGCATCTGGGAAAAGGCACCGAAGCATTCGGGCTCTCACGACCTGACTATGTAACAGTTTCTTCCCCCAAGTTATCAAACTCCTCAATATTCAGAGCCTGGACTGATGCCGTACTGCCCTACTGTCTTGTTTATCATTTATTGTAATGCCTGCACTGTTTTGTATACTTTATGCAGTCCTGGGTAGGTCTGTAGTATAGTGTAGTTTTTTTTTTTTCTGCGTTGTTTTTTACGTAGTTCAGTCCAGATTTTGTACTGTGTCATGTAACACCATGGTCCTGAAAAAAGTTGTCTCAGTTTTACAATGGACTGTAGTAGCAGTTATGGTCGAAATGACAGTTAAAAGTGACGAATTGACTGGACTTGAAAATTGATGCAAAATGCTTATTCAATGCGTCCACCATTTTGTTATCCCCCATTACCGTCTCTCGATCATTGCTTTCCACTTTCGCCTCGCTCGTACACTTTGCGTATCTGAATAAATAAACTTTTGATATCTTCTTTAATCATATTTGCTAGGATTATATGGTATTCCTTCTTTAACTTTCAATGAGTTTTATTTTGCCTTCTGCTGGCATATAAAATTTCCCAATCATTTAACTTCCCGCTAATACTTATTGTATTGCATGCCTTCTCTATGCCTATGATGTTGAATTGTATAGTGTTCTGTGCCACGGTTGTATCATCTTCCTTAATAACACATCTCCAATTTAGAAAACATATGTTGTGTGCTTTCGAAATTCCTTTCGGAAACTACAGACTGTTCTGCTGTCCTGCCTGCCTGTGTTCATTTCCAATCGATTCTGGCGAACTCCTCTCTAATGGCTCTGTAATTCCCTCTACTCCACTGTAATTCTGATTCATCCTCTTAATTTTTTCACTTTTGAGGGTGAATTCGATCACAACGTGATCATTTTCACCAAAGCCCTCTGATCAATTCCGGCTCATTACACAATATCACTGTGGGCTGCTCTGAAAAGCCACCGCGCAGGCATTATCGAAATTCTGTCTCTTGGAGTCCAGGATCAGCATGATTTCCCCAGTCTTGCGCAATATTTTAAACCATCATGACGATTATCATACTGCCCTTTCGGCAGGCGTTTTCTACCTCATGTTATATTTTGTAGACCAAAACATTATTCTGGTTTGGGTTGTCTGTAAATATAACTCACATAATGGTTTTTATCCTTACAGTTCATTGTTCTATCCACAATGATTCAACACCTTGCAACCCCATATCACCCCTTTTAAATTATTTAATTTCACGTTTAACCAACAGAGCATCACTGCCCCTTCTCCATTCTTGGCTAGCCTTTTACTGCAATGTATATCATTGACATTAAGCTCCAAGTTATAATCTTCCTTCAACAACGATTCAGTGATTCTTACAACAGCCTATACTCGTATTCTCACATGAAACTCTGCGAGTTCTTCAACCATGTCCAGTATACTGCGTGCATTCAAATCGAACGCCTTCAGTCCAGTATTCACCCATTCCTATTTTTCTCACCTTTTACTTTCCATCTTATCCGACTGAATGCAATTTCGATAAACCCCCAGAAAATTCCAGCCTACCTGCCCGCCAGCGCATTAGACCCCTCTGATTCACGAATAACCCGTCCCTTTGGTAAAGATCGTTCCATCTCCAGAATCTCCTCCAGAAACTGCAACACGATCTCATTCTAATCGTTAATGTCAATTGACTAAAACGGCAGTTCGATTACCCCAGCGACAATCAGCGCACTTCAAAGATTATCTATACGACGTTAGTGGATGGTCGCATAACCGGGTCCTGTGATAAACACCAGTTACTCATACGACCATCTTACACCAACTAACATAACTGAATGGACCCCTGATCGGTGGGCTGGAGGGTGGAAGTTCAGTGTTCGCTCAAATCTGAACTGCAGTCTAACAGAGGAAAGGAGATCTTTACAACTTTTATTTGGTCCATCTGCAGAAAAAAAAAAATTCTGAGCATTTTCAAGTGGAGAAGTGGATAAAGAACCTAAAGTACGTTTTCAGCTTGTTTTCAGTGCTGCAGATAATTGAACACACCAGGAAAATAAAAATATCGTGTTTACTTCAATTACAGCTTTCGTCAGATGTATTTTTTTCTGATGTCCAAAGGTGTCAGTAATATAGTAAATATAACTTAACATATACTGGTGGATGTTTATTCTCAATCCTCTTATTTACCCTAATCAATCGAGGGTAAATTGTACAAAGTTACTGCGACACGTTTGCTTGCCGATAAATAGAAAGTAATTTTATAGGAAAATGCTGATTTTGTCCGGATTAAAGAGCATCCTATCACTCCAGCACATTGCACACATGTATGTCTGCGGCCTAGGCGTTGTATGCGATGTGGGGAGGCTTATGGACTGTAAGGAAAACACTGTATTTTTCTTGCTAATTTTTGGTTCAACAGCATCAGGATTTTACAGGAAATTGAGACACAAGTAGATATGTTGAAGATTGTTAATCTACTAGTATATAAGGATGACATGAAAAATAATAATCAGCCACGTGTAAAACCACAGAAAGACCGTCGCAAAGAATATTTATTGACGACTCAGTGATCTGATCCGCATCGTACTGGAGGGAACCCAGTTGCCGACAGTTAATTCCTTCGTTATTGTCTCTGTTTCTCTCTCTCTCTCTCTCTCTCTCTCTCTCTCTCTCTCTCTCTCTCTCTCTCTCTCTCTCTCTCTCTCTCTCTCTCTGCCCCTTTCTCTCTGTCTGTCTCTCCCTCTCCCTCTCACTCTCTGTCTCCCTCTCCCTCTCCCTCTCTCTCCCTCTCTCCCTCTTTCTCTCTCTGTCCCTCTCTCTCCCATCCCCCCCCCACTCTCTCTCTCTCTCTCTCTCTCTCTCTCTCTCTCTCTCTCTCTCTCTCTCTCTCTCTCTCTCTCTCTCTCTCTCTCTCTCTCACTCTCTCACTCTCACTCACGCTTCATTTCCTCCCCTTGTCTACCTTTCTTGTCCTCTTGCTACTCCTGTCGAACATGACAGCACGTTTGCACAGAGGACTGACAGTCCTTTTCTCTCTCATCAAACCTCCACTTTCGAAGCTAATGCCGCTCTCTTTCAGAACCGTTCTTTTCTTCCATTCATCTTACAGCAGCCAAGGATGGATCAAATATTATTTTGACTAATTTACCGCTTTCCTAAAACGGGGGTTTTAAAGGAAATGCATATATTTGCTTATGTTGGACTTATTTCCACTTCAAACTGTGTTAAACCAGGGCAGTGAGAGATTTAAAAATATATATATATTAGTAATTTCAGGATATTTGGCTACAGCAGCATTTATCTACACACTTCTTCCTCTGCCACCTGGTAGACCAAGGGTTAACTCTTCCTGTAGCTTTACGGAAAATAATTAGAGTCTGTTCAGGGTAGGCTGCTGACGTCACCGGAGATTCTTTTTCTCTCTGTTTAATAAGAGCCCCGTTCACTCGGTTCCCTCAGTTTCAGCGAGAGCAGCCTCACCTGCCACGGACAGATAACCGGAGCTGCAGTGTCAGGGAGAGTGAGGACGGATTGGCTCGTTCTGTCATGGATCGGGTTCCGGGAAGCGCAGCCTGGAATATAACGGGAAATGTGAGAAGTGTCTTCTGGATGATTCCATATATTTCTACAGACTATTGGGTACCGGTCGATTTTCGAGTTACATATGTTCTCGTCGCCATTCAAGTGGTTTTCTTCCCCGTCCTCGCCATTATTGCTCTTCCTGGTGAGTCTCTTTAATACGTCACCGCATTTTTCTTATTACGTGTACCTCTCATTATAATAATTAATGATGCTGTCGCACTACAATGTGTTAATTAAACAAACCTTTTTCCTAAGCACTTTGGTGGTTTTCTGTCCTGACGATCTCTGTTCAAGAAAATATGTGGTGGCAGTGGTGTTGATCCAGAGCAGGTTTACGAGAATGGTCCAGCGATTAAACGATCTCACGTATGAGGCGCGTTTGATGGCCCTGTGCTCGTATTCGCGCAGTTTAAGCGGTTGTTAACTGAGACATCAATGTTCATGTAGAGAAGGCAAGAAGACAGTTTTGGAAGTGAAATACGTCAATCATGATTGAGTAGCTTATGGTCCTGTGGCGTGGTCAGGCTGGCTCAGTTAATGCTCCGGGTGTAATGGTTAAATTTCTGACGAGTGAACTTACTGACAGTCGCTCAGCACAGCAACCTACCACCGAGACGTTGAAACATTACATATTAAAATGGATCTCCAATTTCCATTCACTTTCTCCTCGCCGCGAGAATATCTGCTATGAATCAAGTTTCCCCCACACCCCTCATTTGAGGGTCAACTGCAATTAAACTGGGTTCCAACCCCTAGTCTTTCCGTGGCTAATCGGTCTGGTCGGTCCAGGATTCCCGTGAACTGAACCAGGTCCCTCCGCTGTCAGGACCTTCGGCCGTGCCGACCACATTATCGAAGTAGCTTTCGCATTTTGTCTCCTATCTCGCCCTATAGCTTGCGGGAGTTCCTTAGAAAACGTCGTTCGTTCTTCACGTTTCCACATTGGCTGTCATTCAGCAGTGGCATTACGTTCTCTAAACTGCGAACATTTATCTTAATGGCTCCGCTTCTGCGTGTTTTGCGTTCGCCAGCTGTGTATCCACATTTCAGCACATTTCCTTTGGTGGCAAGAACAGAAAGGCAGATTACTATCTAAATGGGGTCAAGTTAGGAAAAGAGGAAGCACAACGAGATCTAGGTGTTCTTATATGAAAGCAAGCATGCAGATACAGCAAGCAGTGAAGAAAGTTAATGGCATGCTGGCCTTTAAAACAAGAGGATTGAGTATAGGAATAAAGAGGTCCTTCTGCAGCTGTTCAGGGCCCTGGTGAGACCCCACTTTGAGTATTGTGTGCAGTTTTGGTCTCCAAAATTGAGGAAGGACATTCTTGCTATTGAGGGAGTGCGGCGTAGATTCACAAGGTTAATTCCCGTAATGGCGGGACTGTCATATTTTGAAAAAATTGGAGAGACTGGGTTTGTATACACTGGAATTTAGAAGGATGAGAGGGGATCTGATTGAGACATATGATTATTCAGGGATTGGACACGCTGGAGGCAGGAAGCATGTTCCCGCTGATGGGTCAGTCCAGAACAAGAGGTCACAGTTTAAGAATAAGGGGAAGGTCATTTAGAACAGAGATGCGGAAAAACTTTTTCACCCAGAGAGTGGTGGATATGTGGAATGCTCTGCCCCAGAAGGCAGCGGAGGCCAAGTCTCTGGAGGCATTCAAGAGAGAGTTAGATAGAGCTCTTGTAAATAGCGGGGTCAATGGATATGGGGAGAGGGCAGGCACGGGGTACCGATTGTGTATGATCAGCCATGATCACAGTGAATAGCGGTGCTGGCTAGAAGGGGCAAATAGCCTACTCCTGCACCTACTGTCTATTGTCTATTGTTATCAATTCGCAGCGTGAGGATGTCGCAGAATTGTGTTCGATTAATCATCTAATTATCTGCCTTCCAGCAGAAAGAATAACGTTCATGTGCTGACCGGTGCCACTGAAGCAAAGGAAACATTGTCTCTGGCATATAATCACTGGTTGCTTCTTCTGACTCTGGCCTCCCTCCTGCCCACTGTGTTCATAAAATGCATTTTCCGATTGGGACCCAAACATTGTAAAATGCATGATCTTTAATATATATTTTCACGCCAACTGCATTTGACGGTGTTTAAAGCCTAAGCCACATATTTCTGAAAACATGACTTTTTTCCCCCCCTGAAAACACGATAGACCACTGTAAGTTCTTGAAGTGCTGACCATGACGTATTGTTCTGGTGACAAATCAGATTTATTGCTGCTGAAAAAGTAATTTCGACACATTAATGACTGGCATAGGATTGTACAGACAGAAGTTCAAGGAGGAGCTGGTGATACTCGTGGTAAGATTTCGAGGTAATACTCCCTCAATATTGTCAAACCGGAAGAGAGGTGCAAAAATAAGGCTTTGGACTACAACTCCATCTGCAAATTCAGTCGCCCTGGCTAAGGATCGGGGACGGAAATCTGCACCTCAGCCAGAGATGATGGGTGTCAAGGATAATTATTTCACGACAGTTGAGATTCTGCGGAGCATCATTCAGAGCTTTTTCGCTCAGCATGTACGGAATTTCACAATTCGTTTTCGCCATCGTTATCTGTGTTCTTCGCTTTTCCTTTCGTTGCTAATATTCGATCAAATAGATTGCACTAAGATTACACTGCTTTGCAAAACGGTTCAATTTTATTCAACTGGTAATCGCTACGAGTATATTATTCCGTCAGGTACACTCATTTCAATCATTGACACACATTATACTCGTTTTAAGAGAACTCTTCCTGTTGTATTTACCCTGATGGTTTATTCTGTTTGGCAGTGAACATGGTGACCATATTCATCCTGTCTCGGAGAAAGTGCGGCCTCTCCAGAGTTGTCACGTGCTATCTGGTTGCCATGGCAGCGGCGGATCTTCTGGTTCTTATCCTGGACCTGATATTGAGCAAGATTCCTCTTAGGTACATTCATCGCTTCGTTTTCGCCCGTTCAATGCCCAAGGTGTGTAATGTCCACGCTGCTCTGATTTACACCGCAACCGACTGTTCGGTCTGGTTCACAGTCACGTTCACCTTGGATCGGTTTGTCGCTATTTGTTGCCAAAAGATGAAGACAAAATATTGCACGCGGAAAACTGCGGCCGTGGTTTTGGGGACAGTGACTGTGATCAGCAATTTAAAGAATATTTACTGGTATTTTCGACTGTCAGAGGAATACACATGGATAATTGCTCCATTCATTTGTCAACAGAGATATCATAATTTCAATTACACGAATCAAATTGACATATTTTATTCCTTCCTCACCCCTGTACTCCCATTTGTGCTGATTCTGCTGACGAACGGCCTCACTGTCAGGCACGTCTTAATCACCAGCAGAGCCCGCAGGAGACTCAGAGTTCCCGGTAACGGACAGAGTGCCAGAGACCCGGAGATGGAGAAACGCAGGAAATCCCTCGTTTTATTGCTGATGGTCTCGGGTAATTTCATCCTGTTGTGGGCACCTTTCAGTGTGTTCTCTGCGTGGGATCGGCTGAGTTATCTTCCCATACGTTTGCATCCGCCAGATTCCCTTCGAGAGCTGGGCATCATTCTGCAGCTTCTGAGCTGTTGTACGAACACGGCCCTTTACGCCGTTACACAGGCCAAGTTCAGGGAGCAGCTAAAGAATGTGGTAAAATCTCCGCTTGCCCTCATTGTTCCGAAAAAGTCGTGACTTAGTGGCGTCGCCCGTCCAGATAACACGAGGTTCTATATATTGCGGGCACTTTCTGTCCCTCTTGGCCTAGCGTATCTTTATTCCTATCACACCTCACAAGCGGAAATTGCATTGACAAGCCCCTTATGCAGCCGCAATGCTGGTCCGGAATTCGCCTGCTCATTTCCCTTCTTTGCCCTACTGATTGTAGTGCATTTCGCCCCATGGTTCCACCGTACATTCCTCTGTTCTCCCGATACGTTGGTCCAGCTGCAAGGCCATATTCCTGCGAGGGCATCAGTGTTCCCGAAACAACCCGTTCATTCCCGACAGTGGCGGCTGAATTGATGCTACAAGTCCATTGACAAGTGAATTGGTGCCTCTTCCTGCAGCCACAATGAGCTCGTCCTTCTCATGTACATGGCCTACAATTTGCCACACCGCCCGCAGATCAGGTTGTACCCGGTCTGACACCATTCTTGTCTCTCGAGATCTCTGTTCCCAACTCCAGGGAGAGATTATCTACCGACATCTTCTCCAAAGCCATGCAACTGACTCTAACAGTTATCCTGAAGATACCAACTGAAAAACGGACACTCGCAAAAGTGCTATTCCATTCTATCATTTCCTTTGATGAGAATTTCATCTCCAGACATTTTACAGTCAATGGAGATTCCCTTCCACCACGATCGATGCTTCTATCTCCATTCTCTGATGCATTTCCCTCAGGTAACATCACTCCATACCACCCAGAATAATAAAAGAGATTGGGTCTCCTTGTCCTCAGGTAACACGCCATGAGCCTCCGCATGCAAGATATTTTACCGTAGCTTCGACCATCTCCATAGCCACTCTACCACCAGGCAGGATTTCCCCTCCCCCATCTCCGGTTTCTGCTGATCGTCCACTGCGCGTCTCCATTGTTTACCAGCGGTGCTCACAAGTCTCCCTTATTCCTGTAACCACACTGCAGACATTATTTCCAGCAGGTACTGGTTATTCAAGGACAACGGAGATCACACTGGCGACACACTGCATTTCCAATGTCCGCTGACTTGCAAGAAATAAAATGCTGATATTCCATCCAGTTACAATCGTCAAAACCCATTGTCTTCAATGATGTCATCTACAATCCCTGTCAGACCAGTATGTTACTGTTGCCGATGACAGAATTCTCCTGAAAGCTGTTATGAGATAGATATTATCGAGTTTGGAGGAGAGATATTTTTGAACAAGGGCCCCATCGAGTGGCCACACAGACGGAGGAAGATAGACGCATTTAACATTAATTGTTGTTATTCTGATCGCAATAATACCGGGAATAGCCCAAACAGTTGACAGTAAAGCTCGCTGTTTTATTTTTAAGTATCACATTGTATCGTGTTTATACTTGGAGGATTCTGATGTGACCGGGTCTTCTCCAGACACATAAATAGTTCTACTAGTGGTGACATTTCCTCACATTAATTAAGCTGCTCATGCAGTTGCATCACTTTATCGTTCACAGTGAGAGTGTCGCTCCTTATCCTGTCAATCGCAAACATAACGGTCATATCTGAATATAAACACGTCCGTCAGCTAAACCATACTACTAAGCGCGAATCGCAGATATCAGAGGCAGTAATGACAGTGGTTATCCAGACCCAACTCAGATTTGATTCGAATAAATATGTTGAACTGGCAATTACCGCTGAACGGATGACAGGTACAGGACCTGTAAAAATTTTCACATTTCACACCGACCCCCCTCCCCACACTTTGAAGACCCTTGTGGCCATGGGCGCTCACATGGATCCCAGCCGTTCCTGCCGTTTTGTTGGCTACGCGGAACGGTCCGTGTTCGGAGCCGACACCGGTGTCACTGTCCGACTTCTCCCGCGCGACACTGAAGACAGCATGGCTGCCGCTTCCTGCACACTGCTCGTTGGCTTCATCAACCAGCTCCAATTTCCATCGCGCATTTTGTTTTACCTGATCAGTTTCCAACAGCTCACTCCCCTTCTCAATCTCCCTTTCTCTGTCTCCTGAGCCAGCTTATCTGCTGTCGTACACAATAAACCCATCGACTCACACAGCTCCCTGGACTATACTTCACCCATCCTGTTACTGGTAAAAATGTCATCCCCTTCTCAATCTCCCTTTCTCTGTCTCCTGAGCCAGCCTATCTACTGTCGTACATCCCAAACCCATCGACTCACACAGCTCCCTGGACTATATTTCACCCATCCTGTTACTGGTAAAAATGTCATCCCTTTCTCAATCTCCCTTTCTCTGTCTCCTGAGCCAGCTTATCTGCTGTCGTACACCATAAACCCACCGACTCACACAGCTCCCTGGACTATACTTCACCCATCCTGTTACTGGTAAAAATGTCATCCCCTTCTCAATCTCCCTTTCTCTGTCTCCTGAGCCAGCTTATCTGCTGTCGTACACCATAAACCCACCGACTCACACAGCTCCCTGGGCTATACTTCACCCATCCTGTTACAGGTAAAAATGTCATCCCCTTCTCTCAACTCCTCCCTTTCTCTGTCTCCTGAGCCAGCTTATCTGCTGTCGTACATCATAATCCCATCGACTCACACAGCTACCTGGACTATACTTCACCCATCCTGTTACTGGTAAAAATGTCATCCCCTTCTCAATCTCCCTTTCTCTGTCTCCTGAGCCAGCTTATCTGCTGTCGTACATCCCAAACCCATCGACTCACACAGCTACCTGGACTATACTTCACCCATCCTGTTACTGGTAAAAATGTCATCCCCTTCTCAATCTCCCTTTCTCTGTCCCCTGAGCCAGCTTATCTGCTGTCGTACATCCCAAATCCATCGACTCACACAGCTACCTGGACTATACTTCACCCTAACTGTTACTGGTAAAAATTTCATCCCCTTCTCAATCTCCCTTTCTCTGTCTCCTGAGCCAGCTTATCTACTGTCGTACATCATAAACCCATCGACTCACACAGCTACCTGGACTATACTTCACCCATCCTGTTACAGGTAAAAATGTCATCCCCTTCTCTCAACTCCTCCCTTTCTCTGTCTCCTGAGCCAGCTTATCTACTGTCGTACATCATAAACCCATCGACTCACACGGCTACCTGGACTATACTTCACCCATCCTGTTACTGGTAAAAATGTCATCCCCTTCTCAATCTCCCTTTCTCTGTCTCCTGAGCCAGCTTATCTACTGTCGTACATCATAAACCCATCGACTCACACAGCTCCCTGGACTATACTTCACCCATCCTGTTACTGGTAAAAATGTCATCCCCTTCTCAATCTCCCTTTCTCTGTCTCCTGAGCCAGCTTATCTGCTGTCGTACATCCCAAACCCATCGACTCACACAGCTACCTGGACTATACTTCACCCATCCTGTTACTGGTAAAAATGTCATCCCCTTCTCAATCTCCCTTTCTCTGTCCCCTGAGCCAGCTTATCTGCTGTCGTACATCCCAAATCCATCGACTCACACAGCTACCTGGACTATACTTCACCCATCCTGTTACTGGTAAAAATTTCATCCCCTTCTCAATCTCCCTTTCTCTGTCTCCTGAGCCAGCTTATCTACTGTCGTACATCATAAACCCATCGACTCACACAGCTACCTGGACTATACTTCACCCATCCTGTTACAGGTAAAAATGTCATCCCCTTCTCTCAACTCCTCCCTTTCTCTGTCTCCTGAGCCAGCTTATCTACTGTCGTACATCATAAACCCATCGACTCACACGGCTACCTGGACTATACTTCACCCATCCTGTTACTGGTAAAAATGTCATCCCCTTCTCAATCTCCCTTTCTCTGTCTCCTGAGCCAGCTTATCTACTGTCGTACATCATAAACCCATCGACTCACACAGCTCCCTGGACTATACTTCACCCATCCTGTTACTGGTAAAAATTTCATCCCCTTCTCAATCTCCCTTTCTCTGTCTCCTGAGCCAGCTTATCTGCTGTCGTACATCATAAACCCATCGACTCACACAGCTACTTGGACTATATTTCACCCATCCTGCTACTGGTAAAAATGTCATCCCCTTCTCTCAACTCCTCCCCCCTCCGCCGCTTACGTTCTCATCCTGGGGCTTTTCATTTCAGAACAACGGAGATGATTCTTTCTTCTTCAGAGAAGGGTGCTTCCCTTCCTGCACCATCAACGCTGTCCTCAAAGTCGTTTCTTCCATTTCGCACAAGTCTGTCCTCACACCAACATCCCGCCACCTCACTAAGGATAGGGACCTGCCATCTCACCAGTCACTGCGTCCAGCACATAATTTTCTGTAATTCCGCCATTACTAACATTACTAACGTGATCCCAACAACAAGCACATCTTCCCTTCCCTTACTCCCAGTCTGCGCTTTCCAGGGATCTCTTCCTACGCGACTGTCGTCACTGATCTCCTTCCTGGCACTTATCTTGCAATCTGAACAATTGATGCACCCTCCCCTGCACATTATCCCTCACTAATATTCATGTCCTCATACTGCCCTCCTAGGTGAGGCGACACTTCAACTCTGGGTGTGTTGGGTCGTTAATTGTCCCTGCTGCTCCGGTGTGGCCTCTTGTATATCTGTGATACTGGACGTTGATTGGGAAATTGCTAAACCGAGCACATCGGTTCCGTCCATCAGAAAAAGCGGGACCTTCCAGTAGCCACCTACTTAAATTCCACTTCCCATTCCCATTCTGACTTGCCCGTCCATGGCCTCCTCTACTGTCGGAGTCAGGCCACATTCATTGTTCTTGTGGAGCCTGTGTCGCCTTCAACCAGATGGCAGGAATATCGATTTTTCGAAGCTCTTGCAATGTTCCGCTACTGCAACATTCCCCATTCCGATTACCCTCGCTAACCTTATCTGCCCCCGCCACTAACTACCCCCTGGTCCTCCTCCACCTTTTTTTTCTTCTATGGCCTTCTGTCTTCTCCTATTAGATTCCTCTTCTCCACCCTTTAACCTCCCAGCTCGTTACCTCACCACTGCCCCCATCCCGGTTTCACGCATCCACTTTTGGTTCTTCCTCCACTTCACCCAACATCGAAATCTGTCTCTAGTCCTGATGCCGGGTACAGTTTGTAATTACGTGCCAATAATTTCTAACAGGGTATCAATGTACGGTATCCACACAAACCAGGGTTTAGGGCGGGAAAGCTCTCTCAATCACAAGCGTTTAGCGGGAACGGAGACTGTCTTCCCTAGACCTGTGCAGCCAAGGAAACCGCGCGTTTTGATTCTGCGGCTCCTCCAGGATTGATTTTGTTCGAGGCTTATATGATTACTCAGCATTGTTACAGTGCGTTGAGTGTCTAAGCCCGTGTTTGGTAACGTAATTACGATACGGGGTTAGGATTGTACAGGGGGCAGTGTGCTTTCCATGCTTTCCAAGGGGAGGATATTGTAGGCGAGCGTGGTGAACCGCAAGCCGAGCGTCCCATTGCTGAGGTTGGAGACATTTGTAAATGAAACAACCTGGAGATACGGCACAACTCTGAATCCGCTGACACCACAGACGTGCACCTTCATACTGGCGGTTGCATCACTGAATCTGTTCGCATACTTAAACCAATGTGCATCCCCATATTTGCCGACACCGCCCTAAAGCTGGCTGACACTCCTAACAGGCTGACACTCCAAAATCCATAATAGATTTTCTCCGTGCAAGACTCATTTCAAACGGCACAGAAAATGATTGTTTCCAGAATAAAAATCCGCACGCATCCCAAATCCGTCTGGAACTGCAAATCCGCCGAAACACCGAAACCCGGTGTAACCCAAAATCCGTGTGTAACTCCATGTTCGACACAAGATGCATAAAACTGCGCACATGTCGAAATGAGAGCGCACACCTAAACCCATCTGCATGCCAAACCCGATGACAGGTTCACATGCCCATTGGATTATGCAAAAGCAAGAGTCACTTCATGCATTTCACAAAATAGCTGCCTCAACGTCCAAAATCTAGAACTAAGTTTTGCTCTATGTACACTTATTATGAATATATCTATCAACGATACGACCTTGAGATTCATCACACATCACGATCCACCGACATCACCAAATCCGCATGTACCCAAACCTGCCGCGTATATCTCCAAATCTCTGCGCAGCTCCAAATTCGAAGGCGGCCCTATAAGTACAAATGTTTCTCCCAGAGCGAGAATCATTTCAAACTTTTCTCAAGATAGCTTAATCCACATTAACAACATCAAAGAATCGAAATGGAACGTTAAGGTGCATTATTTATTGAAGTGTTTGTAAAAGAAATAACCTTGATATTTGGCATTACTCCAAATCCACAATTGCTCAGAAATCCGTGAGGACGCGCTTGAGATTCGACAGGACCACAAATACACCACATCCCGGAATCTGTGAGCACCCGAAGACCGTGTACACCGTCAACCCGACTGAAACCCAGGGGTGCACATTCGATTTCCCCAAAAGAATCATTCACAAAATAGCAGCCTTCACCTGAAAGAAATAGCTAGAACAAAGTTCAACGTTTAAAGATCAGTTGTTATTAAAACTCAAATAAATGAAACGACTTTGAGATTTGAACAGCTCGAAATCGACTGGCACCCACAAATCCATGTGCACCCATATGCGCCGACCGACACCTAAACCTGCGGACATCACCAAACCGCGTGCACCACAAACACGCACGCACCCCTAAAATCCCTGTGCGCATATACTCGGCGTCATTCTCATCAATATGTGGGCACGACGTAATCTGTATGCACCCCCAAAGCTGCTGACATACCCACTTGCACATTAGATTATCCCAGTGCAAGAAACATTTCCAGCAGATCACAAAATCGACTTAAACAACCAAACAGGTACTGTATAAAGTACAAGATTGAAAGTGCATTTGTTAATAAATTATCACTAAACGTCCACCGATAAGCTAAATCCCCATGCACAATGACGGCCATCAGCGGAGCGGCCATTGCACACATGTAGGCTAGTCGGCGAGTGTAGAACCGACAGGCTTTGTCTCAAAGGAGCCTTCGGCTCTGTGTAAAGCGTCCGTAAGGTTCCATTTTTGTTATTTTTCTCTTTCTCACTGGACCATTTAGACGCCTGTGGTCTGCTCTTCGTGCCGGATTTTGGAGAGCTGGGGGTCCCAGGGTGTCCATGAAATGCATCCGGCTGCAGCTCCATGAAGACCGTGTTAGGGATCTGGATCGGAAACGGGATGACCTTCAGCTTGTGCGGGAGAGCGAGTTACAGGGATGTAGTCACCCCTAAGTTGCAGGAGGCGATTAGTTGGGTGCCCGTCAGGAGAAATGGTAATAGGCAGTTGCAACGGAACACACCGTGGCCATTTTGTCACAAGGTGTGGCATTGGGACCGGACCCAAATGCAAGACACAGACAGTGAACTACCAGGAACAGGACTAGGCGTGCGAAGGAAGCAGGGGAAGAGAGGAAGAAAGGACGCTGGACATGACACAGGCACCGGACGAGACAGGGATTCCGGGCCTGGGCTAGGACTTGACCTGGATACCGGAACCAGGACATGGAACTGGGAACCAGGAGCTTGGTCTTGGACTTCGAGCCAGAGACTGGACAAGGACACAGAACCTGGGTCTTGACTCGAACTTGGACACCAGAACTAGGCGAAGACATGACGAGGTTACAGGATGAGGGGAGGCAACAGGACTGGACGTGAGATTCATGAACAGGACGTGGGAACACCAGCACTGGGCTGGGCAAGGTACTCCTGGGCCGGGCGTGGCACATGACAAGACGTGAACAGAAAGCCGTGGCTTCGACAAGACAAGGACCTTGACTAGGACTGGATGAGGCCCCGAAGCCTTGACATGGTCGAGGAAGAGACAAGAACGAAGAACACTGAGCCTTGGACGAAGGAGAGTCAGGAGCATGGAACACTGAGCCGGGACCTCTCCTTGGGTACAGGACTTAGGGCCGGGTCTCATCACACCGAACAAAGAACCCGACGAGACAGTTCCTAACGCTAGTTAGCGGCAAAACAGCCGGACCTAACGAGCGAAGGCGTGGACACAGACAGTTCCAAACAGGGCGAAGCTCCAAACACAGGCAAGGTGAGGCGGGGCTCCAGACACAGGCAAGGCGAGGCCAGGCGGGGCTCCAGGCAGAGGCAAGGCGAGGCTCCAGGCAAAGGCAGGGGGAGACCAGGCACCAGGAGGAAGGTGAAGGGAAGGGATGCAGACAGGAGGATCTGGGCAAGAGGCTCCAGGCAGGAAGGTAAAGGAAAGGGATGCAGACAGGGTGTTTTCACAGGAACAATCCAGCAGCCTGAGGCGTAATCCTGAAGGTATTTATGAGGTCAGCCAAACAAGAATAAGCTGCCTCAACAGAAACTAGGGAAACCCGGAAAACCTGGAATAAGGTACGTAGACCGGACAGTGAACCGGAATGCGGATTTCACGGACCATACCACGACACATTGCCATGAAAAGAAAGTATACCGCTTTGATACATTTTTCAGGGGTGACGTCCTGGAAGAATGCCGCGGCAACCTAGTTACAGGCACAGAACATGGGACGGTGGCGGAGAAGGGAAAGGGACAGAAGAAGGAACTGTAGCGATAGAGGATTCGATAGTGTAGGGAACAGACAGGAGACACTGTGGACGTAAACTGCACACACGAAAGGTATGCTGCCTCCCAGGTGTCAGGGATGGGACGGCTCAGATCGCGTCCACAACATTTTTGGGGAGGGAGGTAAAAGTGAATATAGCATTCAGTCACGTTGTCAGGAAGGGCAGGCAGGTGATGGGACTTATTTGCAGCCAAAAGGTTGAGTCACAAATCATTAGGTGTGCAGGATCAGAAAGGACAGCAAGGTGTTGAATCTAAATGCTCGTCGTATCAGAAATCAGGTGGATGATATTCTGGCAATATTACAGATTGCCAGACATGATGTTGTAGCCATCACTGAAATGTGGCTGAAAGATGTTTGCAGTTGGGAACTGAATGTCCGAGGTTACATGTTATATCGGAGGGATAGAAAGTAAGGTAGAGGGGATGATGTGGGTCTACTGGGAAAGAATGCCTTAGAATCAGTAAAAGGATGTGATCGAGTATGGGAAGATCTTGCATCCTTGTGGGATGAGTTAAGAAAAATGCAAGGAAAAAGAATGTGGATGCCAGTTTTATACAGCCTCCCAACAGTGGCTGGGAGCTGGACCGTAGGTTACAACAGGAAATAGAAAAGGCGAATAAAAAGGAAATTATATGGTAGTCATGGGTGACTTTAACATGCAGGCCGATTGGGAAAATCAGTTTTGTAATGGATCTCAAGAAAGTGATTTCTTTGAATGCCTAAGAAATAGCCCTTTAGAGCAGTTTACCGTTGAACCTTCTAGAGGTTTAGATATACTGGATTGGGTGTTACGTGAGTCGATTTGGCAGCTAAGGTAATAGAACGCTTAGGAAGCACTGATCACAATATGATTGTGTTCTACTTGAAATTTGATAAGTAGAAAGTGAAGTCTGAAGTAGCGGTATTTCATTGGAGTAAGGGAAATCACAGTGGTACGAGAGAGTAGCTGGTCAAAGTACAATCGATTGGTAGGAGCTACAGGCAGGGAGGTCAGCAGAGCATAAACGTCGTCTGTTTCTGTGAAAATGAAGAATGTGCAGGACATGTGTATCTCAAATTTTGATAAATACTCGAATTGTAAAATAGTACAACTATGGCTGACAAGGGAAGTCAAGGCTATTGTAAAAGCAAAAGAAAGGTCAAACAGCAAAGCAAAAATTAGTGGCTAGATAGACGATTGGGAAGTTTTGTTTAAACCTACAGAGAGCAACTAAAATGATCATTAAAAGGGAAAAGACAAAACATAAAAGCAAGGCAGCAAATAATATCAAAGAGGATTGTAAATGATTTTTCAAGTCTTTTAAAAATAAAAGAGAAATGAGAATGGATATTCGACCGCTAGAAAGTGAGGCAGGAGAAATAATCACGGGGGACTGATGAATTAAATCAGTATTTTGCACCAGTGTTCATTGTGGCAGATACTAGCTGTATGCCTGATGTTGTGGCGTGTGAAGGAAGATAAATGTGTGCAGTTACTGTTAAAAGAGAGAAGGTGCCCATAGAGCTGAAAGACAGAAAGTTACGTAAGTCACACGGATCACAAGAACCGCATTCTGGGGTTCTGAAAGAGGTAGCATTAGAGATTCTGGTGCATTAGAAATGGCCTTTCAAAATCATTGAAATCTGTCATGATGCCAGAGGACTAAGAAATTGCAAACGCTACTCCTCTCTTTAGGAAAGGAGGAAGGCAGCAGAAAGGAAATTACAGAACAGTCACCTAGCTGCCATACCCTCTCCAGCAGCCCCCCCACTCAATGTGATCCGCCTATACGGCCCCAATGACCACAAATCCCACTACGTTGTTTTCCACTGACTCTACCTCCCCATTTTCCAATGACCACATACCTCCCACATTTTCGCTGACTCCACACCTCCCCGTCAGCTCACACTGCGACTATTCCTCCCCAGCAGACCCCACAGCTCCCAAGCATCTGACATTGACCTCGGGCCTCTATCGAACAGCAACCAGCTCATACCTCACCTGTCAGACACTGAAGCCGTCCTCATACACCACCTCCCCCATAAGCAGCGCGACTGCATCTCCACTTCCGGACTGGCTTGACCTGAAAAACAAGATCAGTGTGTCTAATCTTGATTCATAACCGCACATCAGCCACTTCCAGAGCACCCATCTGACTCCTCACGCTCAACGGACGCCCATTGTTCAACGACCACAGAACCCCACCACCCACCAAAAACATCCACAAGAGCAGCAACGCACAGCACACTCGCACCCCAGTCATTTAACTGAACACTCTGCTCCCTCGGGATCCAGTATCTGTGAATCCTCGGGAGGACGCCTTTCGGCATTTTGAACCCGTGATGCTTCGCGCGTCATTCTGCAGTTTCCCGTGGGCAGGAAAAGTCAACGTTGATTGCATCAGCACAAGTCAGGTTTAGTAGAGCGATAAGGACGATAATCATCTGATACCGAATGGGGAAAGGAGAGAAAGAGGGAGGGCCATTCTTTGGAAAACCAGCATCCTTGACCACCACAGAAATAACCCAGAGAACGCTATGGAAGGTGGTCACTCGCCCGATTCAATATAACGTTGAGACTTTATAAAGCACTGTTAGGGCTGCACTTTGAGTGTTGTGAGCAGATTTGTGCTCCTCCGCTTAGAAAGGATCTGCTGAAACTAGGGAGTGCTCAGTCCTGGTTTACGAAAATTATTTCCGGATTTAACGGCTTGTCATATGAAGACGGTTTGTTGGCTCTGGCCCGGAATTCACTGGAAAACTGAAAAATGAGGTGTGACGTCATTGGAAATATTGAATGGTGAGAGATCTTGACAGAATAGATGTGGAATGGATAATATTTATGGTGAGAGAGTCTAGGACCAGAGGACGCTGCCTCAGAATAGAGGAGCGTCCTTGTAGAACGGCAAACAGAACTAATTTCGTTAGCCAGAGAGGGCTGAATCCTGTAATTCCTTGCCACGGGTAACTGCAGAGTCCAAGTCTTTATGTATATTTAAGACGGAAAGTGATAGATTCTTCATTCTGCAGGTCATGGATAGAAAAAAAAACAAGACATTGGGGCAGAAAGGAAAATTGGATCAGCCATGATTAAATGGCGGAGCAGACTCGAGAGACCAACTTGACTAATTCTGCTCCTATTCTTAATGTCCTTATGGCCTTAACTGCTTTGCGCTGATGGTTATATGAGCCGTCTCGTTAACTTTGCTTCCTGTATCGTTTCGATATCTACACATGAATCGCCCGTCATCTGTGTGTGCAGTTACATTTGAAGACACCTGGTGACCCCATCTCTACCACAGGAGCAGGCAGCGCCTTCCAATCACAATCACTTATTGTTTGTACAACACCGCGTGTGTAGCCCAGGTGTATCCTGGTAAATCTGCTCTTCACCCCCTTTAACGTTTCCACCATCTTCCTAAGCTCAACATCTCAAGTGTGGTCTAACCTGTGCGTTACAGATCTGCAACATTTTCTCACCATGTTTGAGCTCGATTCCAGTCAAATGAAGGCCAGCACGTCTTCCTACCATCGCTCTCAACTTGTTCATAGTTCAGAGCACATTTACCATCGAAGTATGTATACAGTAGACAGCCTTGAGGTTCGTCTTGTTGCAGGCGGCCACAAAGCAAAGAACCCGCTTAAAGAAAATAAAAACACACATAATTCAGGACTAAGGAAAACCCCGAGGTATTCCACAAGTATGTGAAGAGCAAGAGGATAAGATGTGAGTGAATAGGACCAATCAAGTGTGAGAATGGAAAAGTGTTTATGGTACCCGTGGAAATAACGGAGGTACTTAAAGAATAATTATTCACTACGGAAAAGGATCTTGGCGATTGTAGGGATGTCTTGCGGTGTACTGAAAAGCTTGAGAACGTGCCGGAGATTTTGGAAACCATCCAGTTGGATAAGTCTCCGGGACCGGACGGGATGTACCCCGAGCTGCTGTGGGAGCGAGGGTGGAGATTGCTGAGCCTGTGGCAATGATCTTTGCATCATCAATGAGGAGGGGAGAGGTTCCGGAGGATTGGAGGGTTGTGGATCTTGTTCTTCTATTCAAGAAAGGTACAGCCCGGGGGACTATAGGCCAGTGAGTTATACTTCAGTTGTTGATAAGCTGATGGAGAAGATCCTGACAGGCAGAACTTATGAACATTTATAGAGGCATAATATGATTCGGAATATTCTGCATTGCTTTCTCAACGGCAGTTCATGTCTTACGAGCCTGATTGAATTTTTGAGGATGTGACTAAGTACATTGACGAAGATAGAGCTGTAATGTCGTGTATATGGATTTTAACAAGGCATTTGATAAGAAACACCATGAAAGGCTTATTGAGAAAGAAAGGAGGCATGGGATCCAAGTGGGCATGGCTTTGTGGAACCAGAACTAGCTGTCCACAGAAGGCAAAGTTTGGTTGTAGACGGGTCATATTCCGCATGGAGGCCGGTGACCAGGGGTGTGCCTCAGGGATCTGTTATGGGACTCCTATTCTTTGTGTTTTTTTTACTGACCTGGATGAGGATGTGGAGGGATAGGTTAGTAAATTTGCTGATGACACAAAGGTAGTGGGTTTTGTGGATAGTGTTTTGGGCTGTCAGAGTTTACAGCTGGACACTAATAGAATGCATATTGGTAGGTCAAATTATATAGTATTAATGACAAGACTCTTGGCAGTGTGAAGGATTAGAGGGATCTTGAGGTTAGAGTCCATAGGACACTCAAAGCAGCTACGCAGGTTAAGAAGGCATACAGTGTATTGGCCTTCATCAATTGTGAGATTGAGTTTAAGAGCGAGAGATAATGGTGCAGCTATTCAATGTGGTGATAATGGCTTCTAAATTGAATTTTCCTAATGTGTGTCCTTAATTGGCGATCCTGCATTTAGTTCTACCAGTGCACTGTGGAGGTAATCCCAAATACATAGGTATTTTATGTTAAAGCAAGAGATGAAGACATCTGTTTACGGAGTTGAATCTATGAAGAACAGAAAATATCATGCCAGTATTTACACCTGTTGGAGTCCGGTCTGGAGCCCACCTTCCGGGTCTTGCTCCGGTCCGCGGACATCTGACTCCGGGCCTTGCAGCCAGCTCTCCTACAACACGGAGCCATTGGATCATCTTGGCTTAAGGATGTACACCTGTTGCCTATTAGGAGGATGGTGTTTATCAGGGGCTAGGGGACTGAGCCTAGTTGTGGGGTCGTCCTGCTCCGAAGCTCTGTACCTGGACCGCCGGCTCTGAACCCTGTCTGTATCCTGCTCTACCCTGGTTGCCGACCTGCTCGGAATCCTGTTCTGCCCTGGTTGCCGCCCTGCTCGGAATCCTGTTCTACCCTGGTTGCCGCCCAGCTCGGAATCCTGTTCTACCCTGGTTGCCGCCCTGCTCGGAATCCTGTTCTGCCCTGGTTGCCGCCCTGCTCGGAATCCTGTTCTACCCTGGTTACCGCCCTGCTCGGAATCCTGTTCTACCCTGGTTGCCGCCCTGCTCGGAATCCTGTTCTACCCTGGTTGCCGCCCTGCTCGGAATCCTGTTCTACCCTGGTTGCCGCCCTGCTCGGAATCCTGTTCTACCCTGGTTGCCGCCCTGCTCGGAATCCTGTTCTACCCTGGTTACCGCCCTGCTCGGAATCCTGCACTGCCGGGTTGCCGGCCTGTTCTGTATGTGTTCAATCCGGTTTGTCTTGTTCCGATGCTTCTCTCCTGTGCGCTGGTCCCGCTGTTCTGCCTTATTCTCCTTGCTCGCGCTGTCACGCTGTCGGTCGACTTTACCAATGTACCGTTGTTCCACGGTAGTCCTGCTGTTCACCCTAGACCCAGCTTCCTTCTGATCCCTTGGCCCCGTCGGGCAGCTCCGGACGGACTGCCGCTGCCCGGCGGGGGTTCTGGCCTTTCCACCCATCTGCCTTTTCCTACGCGTTGCCTCCGTCGGGGAGTACGGCCGGACTGCCGCTGTCCGGCGGGGGTTCTGGCCTTTCCACCCATCTGCCTTTTCCTACCCGTTGCCTCCGTCGGGGAGTGCGGCCGGTCTGCCGCTGTCTGGCGAGGGTTCTGCCCCTTCCTATCCGTTACCTCCGTCGGGCAGGTCCGGCCGGATTGCCGCACTCTCACACTATAGCAGATACTGACAGAATGAAACCCACACTCTCACACTGTAAAGGAGAAGGACAGATACAGAATGAAACGCACACTGTAGCAGAGACAGACCGATACAGAATGAAACCCAGACTTTCACACTGTAGCAGAGACCGACCGATACAGACTGAAACCCACACTCTCACACTGTAGCAGAGACTGACAGATACAGACTGAAACCCACACTCTCACACTGTAGCAGAGACCGACCGACACAGAATGAAACCCACACTCTCACACTGTAGCAGAGACCGACAGATACAGAATGAAACCCAGACTCTCACACTGTAGCAGAGACTGACAGATACAGAATGAAACCCACACTGTCACACTGTAAAGGAGACGGGCACTGTAAAGGAAATGCCAAAGAAACTGGTATTGTTATGACAAACCATGAGATCATATCGGAATGGAATCTATACATGATTTTGTTAAATCATGCCGGTATTTTCACCGGAGAGAAATTGTGTTGATGGTTGTGCTCGTAACCCAACGGCAGTGAATACCAGCATTATCAGCGCATGATAGGTACTCCTACAGCTAATTGAACGCCACAGTGTTTCAGCATCAAACTGTTCTTCAGCTGGATTCAGCAACGGCTTTGTCTGTCACTTTACCATTTAAAAATGGACAGCACGAGCAGGTAATTTTATTCACATACATTATAAAAGTTATAAGAGGTATTTCAGTGAACACACACACACACACACACACACACACACACACAAACTAAAAATATGTGGAAAATATAGGTTACCAGATGGACAGAACGGTGGACAGCTCTAGACTAACAGAAACAGACTAACTAAACATCGATATCGCCCAGGGCTGATGGAGAACTGGACAGAGTGTCTGTGTACACAGCGGGGATGAGTTATATCCGGGAGCACATAAGTGGATGTGGTGTGGTGGGTTTAACAGCTGAGCGGTCAAAGTGAAGCTGCTGAATTAAATAGAAACAAAGTGAATAACATTAACTGAAACTCTGCAGAGGGAGACTGAGAGTCTCCCTGGATCCGGAGCACACTGAGGGGAAACCAGGTCTATCTGTAGACTAAACAATAGGTATGACAGTGAAGATTGCCAAAAATGCCGGATACACCGGTTCCCGATTGCTCGGTGAAAGAGGACCGAAGTGAAAGTTTCATGTAGGAAAATAGGAACAGCCGTGACCGCTGCCAACACTATTGTGGAATGTTGTAAACACAGCCGATCATTGCTCACTTACTGGTCTCATTACACATTTTGGTAGAATTGAATGTAACACAATGTAACACATTAATACAATTGGCATCACCTCAGTCAGATCGCAGAGAGATCGCAGAGGGATCTGACTGAGGGAATGCCAATGGTATTATTGTGTTTGTGTTAAATGCCCAAAACATCTGCACCTGAGACACTGCCGGTGATGTAATTTGTTTATTCAGTAACAATGGTCAGATGTGGGACCTTGTCACTGGAGATCGATCCCCTGTATAAATCAGAGCCTGTTGCAGTACGTCAGCCCAGAGTGTCTTGCCGAGCTGAGGAATTCAGAGCAATCTCGTTCACTGCGTCACTCAAATGGGATATCCAGTAATCTGGAGGATTGAAAACATTTAATACCCTGTTATTTCAGCCGTTGGAATTCCCGGTAAGCCGCTGTCACTCCTGCAAACGGCAGAAACTGATAGTTAACTCCGATGTTCCGAAGTGTTTTTCTCGCTACTTGTTTCCACAGCCACCTGTTCAGTCCCCTCATTTCAGTCATGGGCAGAAGGCGCTGACAATATTAATCCCATTGCTTTCGTAGCAGACAGTGCTCTGTATTGCAGTCGAGATGCTGCCTTTGACAGAAATCCTCTCGCTGCCTTGATGTGGAGGAATAATCGTGAATTGAAATGTCTGAAAACGAGGACACCGGGCGACACTGCATCCTGGGGAACAGCCGTCCTTCTTTCATGTCCCTATGAATCGTCTGTAATTTGCGAGACTGGGTGACGGAACGACGCGAGCAGCTCATTTATTTGAGAAATGTGAGCAGAGTGAACTGCAGATGTGGATTTCCTTTCATTCCTGTGCTGCGCAGAGCCAGTGATGCCGGTATTTAATGCCCATCCCTTACTGCTGCCGCGGCAGCATTTCAGCAGCTCATCGTTCGTCAGTCCTGGAAATTCACCCAGATTCATCAGAACTCGCAGGAAGTCTCTGTCAAGCCGATAATGCCACTCTCAGTCGCTCCACATGTCCTCGGTCCGGTTTCCACCCTCTGAGGCAGATAACAAAACACAAGATCTAATCTGATTCTATCACACTGCGGCTCGATTTTCCTGACTAGTCAGTAATGTCCCTGCCTCCTTCCCTCTCTCTTGCAGTTAACCTGGTGGCGATTGTTATCCTGTCCCGAGGAAAGGGCGGTCTCTCCAAATGTATCACTCACTACCTGCTGGGAATGGCAGCGGCCGATCTCCTGGTCGTTATCTCTGACCCTCTGCTGAAGTGGACTGTTTACATATACTTTAGTTCTTCTTTCCTCTATAGAACTCCCGCTTGCAGGTTCGCCCGTTGCCTGCTCATAGCAAATACCGGCGTCTCTGTCTGGCTGACAGTCGCGTTCACCGGTGACAGATTTGTGGCCATTTGTTGTGAAAAGCTTAAAACAAAATATTGCACCGAAAGAACGGCGGCTGTGATTATCGGGACAGTGAGTGTTCTGGGCTGTTCAGGAAGTATCCCTTTCTACTTTACGTTGGAGCCTTTGATGAGAATTAATGGAGTTTTCTATGGCTGTGCGACCAAAGAGAGCTTCTCTACGTCCCCCTTGTGGACCGCACCTCGCATGATACATCGCATTTTCATGCCTTGTCTCCCCTTTGTTCTGATTTTATTGTTCAATACTCTTACGGTCAGACGAATTTTGTCCGCTAATAAAGTCCGGATAGGGCTCCGAGGCGGCAGCAACAGAAAGAATGACAAGGACCCGGACATGGAGAACCGAAGGAAATCTGTGGTTTTACTATTCAGTGTAACCGGTAGTTTTATATGTCTGTGATTAACACTGGTAGTATTTGATATTTACGCACGGATAGTAAACAACCCTCGTTACACGGTCGCTGATCCGATGTATATCGCAGACTCCACGGCGACGATGCTGCAGATCCTCAGCTCCTGCACCAACATATGTATTTACGCCGTGACTCAGAGCAAGTTCAGAGAGGAGATGAAGAACGCGGTGAAATACTCGCTGAAACTGTTAGCCAAATTCGTTAAATCTTAGAGTGACTAGTTACTTTCTGCCGGAGATTTCAGTCAAGCGCCATGTTTCCTCCATAATCTATCCACTTGCCTATATGTGGAACCACGGGTAACAACTGAGCGTTCTGAAATACGCATGCGTTTTGTGATGATATATTTCACTCGCTGTTTACCCCATACAGGTGAAAGGTGTCCATCAAATATGTAATATGTAGCGGTCACCTCAGCTGTAATTCACCCCGATGGAGGGTCTATAGTCAGGTCCCGCCCTTTTCAGTGACGCTCACGGTGTTTTAGCCCAATATCTCTCATGTCGTCCTCGCTCCCTCCTTCCCCCACGCCGGTGAGGGGAACGTGATCAGACTGACACCTAGAGATGGTGTGTGTGTGTATGTGTGTGTGTGTGTGTGTGTCTGTGTGTGTGTGTGTGTGTGTGTGTGTGTGTGTGTGTGTGTGTGTGTGTGTGTGTGTGTGTGTGTGTGTGTGTGTGTGTTTTCTTTACTTTACCAACTCCTTTTCCATCTCCAGTCTGCTCCGCTTCGTCCTTTCCGATCTCCCTCTTTATTTCCGTTCACATCCTGAGGTCCTGTGAAAATCTGTTTCCTCTGTTCCCTGTTTCTCTCTGTCCACACGTTCGGAACAGAATTTAATCTCATTGCAGACGAGTGAGGTTCATCGTGAGGGAGACATGATCGGGCTGGAACAGAGCGTGTGCGGGTTCTTTTCGTTCTTTTTCAACTCCATCTCCATCTCCGATCTGCTCCGTCGTTGTCCCCGCATCTCTCCGGCTTTATCTCTGTTCACATCCCGAGGCCCCGTCACAGTCTGTTTCTTTCCCTCTGTGTCCCTCTGCTCTCTGTTTCTCTCTGACCACACCTTTCGTTCGGTCGCGTACTAATCAAAGTAAATTTCATTACAGGAACATATATTTATATTGATAATCAATGTACGCTGAAATTTAATCAACTTCCAGAGCCACGGGAAAAAGTAATTTGTTCATTTTGTCTCTCTACATCTAACTAATCTCTACCTGGAAGTTTTATCGATGTATGAAAAATAAAAGAATGATACTGGAACTCCGAATTAAAATTAATTTAAATGATGTTTTACCGCTTTCTAACGGAACATTACCCACTCTGTTGCATTACCAGTTCCGTCTCACTGATGTCTGCCCTGCCACCGATCATTTAATCACCGATCACCGATGATTTAATTTCAATTTAACACCCCCACCCCGCATCTGAATCAGAATCAGAACCAGATTTAATATCACAGCCATACGTCGTGAAATTTGTCAACTTTACGGTAGCAGTACAATAACAGTCAATGAAGAGAAAAGGTATTACACGGGAAGGCGCCCATACTGGTCAGGCTTTCCTCGTGATCCCGATCTCCACGTGTCCGTGGGGTCCTCCTTTTCCAGGTGAGTTATCTCCCCTGCATATTTGGAGCTCCTGATTTTTAAATTGCTCCTTATCAATTGAACCATTGGATCTCCAACCCATTGGCTCAAGGTCACCAGACCTACCTGGGTCACCTGGTTACTGGTTATTGTACAGGACTACAGATAACATTGTTTCATGGCTCTGCGCACCTCAGCCTTGTGTATTTGTGTCTTTACACTCTGACTGGTCCACGTCAGTTCAATGAGGCAAACCAGACAGAGTCTCGCGAGATTACAGATTACTTCTTTAGTAGGTCTGGCATTTTACATAACAAGTAGCTCCTCCTCTGAGAATGGTCTCAGGTTTATTGTTCTCATTAGATTGCCCCAGAATCAATAATCAGTTCAGAATCCAAATGGCTATTTGTTTGAGAATGGCCTCAGGTTTAGCAGATTATTACCTGAACCTTCCACCACGGTTAGTTGCTCTAATTAGATTATCCAAGAGCATGAATCTGGACTGATTCCACAGAATGGTGTGTGTATGTGTGTGTGTGTGTGTGTGGGGGGTTGGTAGAGAAATCAGAGCCTTTTCATAACAAAAGGCTACTTGTTTAACAGTAGTCTCAGGGTTAGCAGATCGTCAACTGAAGCTTCCTGTGTCCAAGTTCAGTTACTCTGATTAGATCATCTAAAAGCAAGAATCAGTTCAGAGTCCACAAAATGGTTTAGGGGTGGGGGGGGCTGTTAGAGAAATCAGTCCCTTAACATAACAAATGGCGACTTGTTTGACAATGGTCTCAGGTTTAGCAGATCTTCACCTGAAGCTTCCTGTGTCCACATTCAGTTTCTCTGATTAGATTATCCAAGAGTAGACAAACTCGCGGGGGAAACAGAGAGAACTGGTTTGTTTGCTTCCCCTGTCCTTGATCAGACAGTAGTTTCTTTTAGTCAGCAGGGTGTTTTATGAGCCCTTCCTTCTGCCACGGACAGTGTCTTTCTCGGGTCAGCTGTCGTTAAATGTTCCAGGGTGGATGCTGGTGGGTTTTGCTGAGATGCCGAGTACTGTAGGGGTCGGAGGGTTTTTCAGAAATGGGGAGTGATGTAGTGGTTGAAATGGATTTACGGATGGCGAGGGGTGATTGGGTGTTTCTCTGCCACTGGTGGAAACCAGGATTCGCACTCCATGACGGATGTGTAAAAATAATAAGTATAGACAGATAAACTTAAGTGAAAGCACAATCCAGGGAAATGATGAAATGGTCACTATAGAAGGTTAAGTTAACGTCTAATGACCCTCCATTGAAAACATCCCGGGGAGATGAGCAGACAAGTTCCTAGCAAACTGAGAAATGAGTCCATTTCGCTCTGCCCGGGCTTCCAGTTTTACCAGCTTGAGCTGAGAAACAATATAAATATAATAATTGTTTTTATAGGCTGACAAATCCTCCATAGGCGGACGAACGCTGCTTCATCATCAAAGGCAGAGCAATTAATTTAATTAATAGAATTTATATATAAAGATATAAACACGAACATTGGACAAGATAAGTACAGAGCAAAGTAAAGCATGAAAATTGTAATAGAGCTGGTAGAATCAGCAAGATACAACACAACGAAGAGATGAGCATGAAACATGAGACCATAGGACGCAGGAGCAATTATTGGTTCATCGAGTCTGCTCCGCCATTTCATCATGGCTGACCTAATTTTCCTCGCAGCCCCAATCTCTTGCATTCTCTCTATATCCCTTCATCTCCTGACCAATGGAGAATCTATCAAACACTGTCTGAAATAAACGTAGTCAACTGGCCTCCACAAATACCTCTGGCAACGAATTCCGCAGATTCATCACTCTCTGGGTAATCTCATCTTCGTTCCAAAAGGAAGCACCTCCATTCAGAAACTGTGTCCTCTGGTTCCAGACTCTCCCACCATAGAACATTCTCTCCACATCCAATCCATCGAGACATTAGATAGGTTTCAATTATGCCACCCATCAGATTCTCTTCTTATGACAAGATATTCAATCCTGGAATCATTTTTGTTAACCTCCGTTAAGCTCACGTCATGTTAGCCCATCCTTTCAAGAAGGAGCTAGATAGATATCTGATGGATAGGGGAATCAAGGGACATGGGGACAAGGCAGGGACTGGGTATTGATAGTGAATGATCGGCCATGATCTCAGAATGGCGGTGCCGACTCGAGGGGCCGAATGGTCTACTGCTGCACCTATTGTCTATTGTCTATCAGGGGCAAAAACTGCTTACAGTATTCCAAGTGAAACCTCGCCAGTACTTTATTCAGCCTCAATATTAAGTCCTTGCTTTTATCTTCAAGTCCTCTTGAAATGAACGCTAAAATTTGATTTTATTTTTTCACCAACAGAGCTATGCAACCCTTCCCGCGTCCCTGCGCGTCCTTTCTAGAAACTTATAAGTACATGGGACACATGAGATGTGCTGGATACTGCAGATGCTGGGAATCCAGAGCAATACACGCAACCTGCTGGAGGGGCTCAGCAGGTCAGGCCGCATTTATGGACGAGATCAAAGTTTTGGGCTAAGACGTTGCATCAGAAATCTTGATACGCGGGTTTCTGGAATGCCAACTGGCAAGTGAAATATAAAGTAGTGCGATAAAGGGAAAACATGACAAAATTTACTGCAAGGCTTAAGAACATTTGCCAAGCAGATCTCCAATGTATAGCAAATACATCAAAGGCAATAAACACTTCTGCTACACCAATTGTTTAAGCATTATTTCGGCAAAATTTACTATGTCCCATTCCGATCTGGAAACTTTAGAAATGAACAATAGGAACTGAAATGACAAATTAAAAAAAAAAACACTGTTTGCAATGAAACCCCCTTAGATTAACACGACCGAGGACAGAAGGAGGAAAAGCTATACAGACTTTAAAAAAAACACCCAACAGTCTGATAACACTTCTAAAGTATGTACTTGGAAATAAAAAAAATAAACGGGATTCAGCACTCCATGAGAGTATATGGAAGTCTGCTAAGAAATACAGACCAGAAAACTTAAATCAGAGGCCAGTTCAGAAAAATGAAACGTCACTATGGAAGAAAACGTTAACCAGTGGAATTTAATTAAACAAATTTGGCAGGGGTATGGGAACCGGAGTGATGGGATGAGGAAGGGGAAATCTAAAATAAATCAGAGATAGTGTGCAACATAAATGACAGAAAGGAAAGGCAGGAGATGAGGCATAATCACGGCCAGTGGGATGAGTTACAGGACAATAGATGCCTGGTGCAGTTACAATAGAAACAACACATACTGGACTTAAAGAAAGAAAGAATGGAATGGAAGAAGAGCACCGCCGTGGCTGACAAATGAAATCAAAACCAAGGCGGAAACAAAAGAGACAGCATTCAAGGAAGCCAAAGTTAGTGGGAAGATAGGGGATTGGGAAGCTTTTAAAAACTTGCAGAACGAAACTAAGTTCATTAAGAAGGAAATGGTAAATTATGAAAGGAAGCTGGCGTCTAATATCAAAGAAGATAGGAAAGTTTTTGTATAAGTATATAAAGGGTAAAAGAGATAGATATAGATAAGATATAAAGGGTAGCAATAGGAACAATGGAAAATAATGCTGGATTTATTGTAATGAGAGCCGAAAAGATGGCAGAAAAAATGAATGAGTATCTTGCATCAGTCTTCACAGTGGAAGACGTCTGCAGTATACCAGATATTCTAGCGTGTCAGGGAAGTGAAATATGTGGAGTGAAAATTACGACTGAGAAGGTGCTCAGGAGGCTTAATGGGCTGGGGTTTGATAAATCACCTGGACCTGATGGAATGCACCCCAGGGTTTTGAAGGAAGTAGCTGGAGAGATTGCGGAGGCATTAACAATGATCTTCCAGTAATTGTAGAATGACTGGAGAATTGCAAATGTTACTCCGCTACTTAAGAAGGTGGGAGGCAGCAGAACTGAAACTATAGACACGTTAGCCTGACATCTGCGGTTGGGAAGTTGTCGGAATCGATTCTTAGGGATGAGATTACAGAGTACCTGGAGGCACCTGACAAGATAGGCCAAAGTCAGCATGGTGTCCTAAAATTACTACATTCTTTCAGGAAATTACAAACAGGGTAGACAAAGGAGATGTGGTGGATGTGGTGTGCTTGTATTTTCAGAAGTCCTTTGACACACAAGGCTGCTTATCAGCACAAGAGCCCATCGAATTACAGGGGAGTTACTAGCATCAGTAGAGCATTGGTTGCTCGGCAGTAAACAGGGAGTGGAAATAAAGGGATCCCATTCTGCCTGGCTGTCGGTTACCGATGGGGTTCCACAGGGGTCTGCGCTGGACCCGCTCCTTTCTATGTCTATGATGTGAATTATGGGATTAATGGAATTGTAGCTGAATTTGTCGATGATACAAAGATAGATGAAGGTCTCAATTAAGCGGCATAGTGTCCTCAATAAATGAAGGGAGTTTCCGGACATTTTAACCACTTTGTTTATATTCTTCAAGAGTTGTCCCAAATAAATTGCTACCCAAATTAACTGATGCCCTAATTAACGGAAAATATAAAAAATACAAAATAAATAAACAAACAAACAAACAAACAAACAAACAAACAAACAAATAAATAAATAAATAAATAAATAAATAAATAAATAAATAAATAAATAAATAGATAGATGGATAGATAGATAGATAGATAGATAGATAGATAGATAGATAGATAGATAGATAGATAGATAGATAAATAGTACCAAACCAAAAATACTTCCTGCTCGGCCAGGAAGCTGATGCTGGAGGGGGACATGCTGGTCGTAAAAGTTGAGTGTGTGTCTTCATGTGTCTGTACCTCCTCTGCAATGGTATTAATGAGGAGAGGGTTTATCATGTGTGGTTGCGTGTCCTTAATGTTTCCTTTCGAAGGGATCCTGGATGATAGGCATGCTAGTGTTCATGATGGGATTTTTTCAAGATTCAAGTTTCAAAAACTTTATTGTCATTCTAACCGTACATCAGCTCTGCAGGGCAGAATGAGACAGCGTTTCCCAGTGGCAGTGCAATCATTACATAACAATAGCAACACTAAATAATAAACATAACAATAAATAGTAAAACACAACAGCCACATGTGAGTTAAAAACAAGTTATAAGTGTCCAGTGCAAGTTACAATTGTTCAAAGCAGAGTCAGGTAGAGTAGCTATTTAGCAGTCTGACTGCCTGTGGGAGGAAGCTGTTTAGTAGCCTTGTGGTTTTTGTTTTGATGCTCCTGTAACGTTTGCCTGATGGCAGAAGAGCAAACAGTTCATGGAGAGGGTGTGACGAGACTTTAATGATGTACCGTGCCTTCTGGAGGCATCGACTCGGAAAGAGGTCTTGGGAGGAAGGTAGGGAGACCCCAATAACTCTCTGCTCCTTTAACCACTCTCTGCAAGGCTTTTTATCGGCAGCACTGCAGCTGGAGTCCCATTTTGTGATGCAAGACGTCATCACAATCTCAACAACGCCTCTGTCCAATGTAGTTAGGATGTTAGTGGGGAGTGAAGCTTGTTTAAGCTTCCTCAGAAAGTGCAAACTCTGTTGGGCCGGTTTCACAATCCCAGTGGTGTTTCTGGACCAGGTGAGATTGTCCGAGATCTGCACACCTAGGAAATTAATATTTCCCACACTATCCACTGTGGAGCCGCTGATGCTGAGGGGTGTATGTTCAGGCTGAGACCATCTGAATCGACGATCACCTCCTTGGTTTTAGTGACATTAAGCATCAAGTTGTCACTGCACCAGCTCTCCAGATGTTTGACCTCCTCCCTATTCATTGTTTCATCATTTTAGCTTATGAGCCCCACCACTGTGGTATCATCAGCAAATTTAATGATCAGGTTCTCCTGGAATCTGGCTGCACAGTCATGTGTTAGCAGTGTAAACAGCAAAGTGCTAAGGACACAGCCTTGTCGGGATGCAGTGCTCATTTTGATGGAGTCAGAGATGTTCCTGTCAACACGGACTGACTGTGGTCTCTCAAGAAATCCAGAAGCCAGCGACACGTGGCAGTGTTAACCCAAGCAGCGACAGTTTCACCACTAGTCTCTGCGGGATGATGGTATTGAACGCTGAACTGAAATCAATATACAGGATTCCTGTATAAGTGTCTTTGTTGTCCAAGTGAGAGAGAACTGTGTGCAGTGTGGTGGACATTGCGTCCTCCGTAGAGCGATTTTGACGATAAGGAAACTGCAGAGGATCCAGCGATGAGGGGAGGCTGGCTGTGATATGCTTGGCAAACCGTTCAAAACATTTCATCACTATGGGGGTCAGTGCGACGTGACGGTAATCATTGAGACAGACTACCACTGATTTCTTTGCTACAGGGATGATTGTGGAGGTTTTGAAGCTTCTGGGGCAATGGCTTGGAGGAGTAGAAAATGTCTGTCAGGACATCTGCTAATACATCAGCACATTCCTGGAGCACACTTCCAGGGATGTTTTCGGGATCTCCAGTTTTTCGTGGGTTGACCATGGCAAGGGTCCTCTGTGTGTGCTCTGAATCAATGATTGGAGCCGGCGGGTCATATGGTAAGAAGGGACCGGCTCTCCCACTTGCAGTAGTGTTTGATGCTTCCAAGCGTGCAAAGAATTTGTTAAGCCTGTTTGGAAGAGAGACGGCGCTGTCATCGGTTTTCTGCCTGACCTTGTAGTCTGTCAGAGCTTTAATTCCCTGCCACATCCGTCTGGTGTCACCTGTGTCATAGAAGTATCCATGCATTTTTCGCTTTCCTGATCCCTGGTGAAAGCGCAGACTTGGCTGAGCGAAGCGTACTCCTGTCCCCCGATCTGTAGGGTGATCACGGGCCTTCAGTAGTGAACGCACCTCTGTTGCCATCCATGGCTTTTTATAACCACGTGCGGTGAGCATTTTCATCACAGTGACATCCGCCGTGCATTTGGCTATGTAGCTGATTACTTCTTCCGCATACTCCTCAATGTCTATATGGTCATCATAGGAGGCTGTTGTTTTGAATATGTCCCAGTCTGTGTGCAAAAGACATTATTGTAGTGCAGTATTGTAGAGAGTGTGCAAAAGACAGCTGAGGCTGCTCCTTTTGGCCAGATCCCTTTTCTCTGCTCTCACACGTTTAAGCAGTGGTTTATATGCTGGTGTTAACATGACAGATATGTGGTCAGAGTGGCCAAGATGGGGGCGGGGGGCTGCTTTGTATGCCTGCGGTGTGTTGGTATAAACCAAGTCCAGTGTGTTGTCTGCCCTGGTTTTGAAATCCAAATATTGCAGGAATTTTGGGAACACAGCCTTCAAGCTGGTGTGGCTAAAGTCCGCAGCAATCACCACAAAGCTGTCCGGATTTGGGGATGCGGACGGATTTGGGGTGTTTTCTCTAATACGGGGCGACATACCGAATGTTTGATCGAACAGATTGAGGTCTATGCTTCAAATATGGGAGCGCGGAAAGCATTCGCTGGGTGCACGGAATTGGGGATGCGGACGGATTTCGGGTGTTTTCTCTAATACGGGGATACATACTGAATGTTGGATCGCACAGATTTAGGTGCATGCTTCAAATGTGGGAGTGCGGAAGCGTTCACTGGGTGCCTGGATTTGGGGATGCTCGCAGTCTTAGGGGTGTGATCTGGAAAATGTGCTCTCGGATCTGGAGCTGAAAAGCAATGTTATGTTATGTGCGGATTTTTAATGTTGAGGCAGTCATTTTTTTTTTCTCAACTGTTTGAAATGATTCCTGCTCTGAGATTTATTGATATGTCCGCCAATATGGAGGTGCACACTAATTTGGGGATGTTCGTTGATGTAACCGTGTGTCAGCCTCTCTGGAGTTGCAAACGAGTTTCGGGGATGTGCGGAGATTTGCGTCTGTCGGGGTGTGTGGAGCTGCACACTAATTTGTGGGGTTCAGGCGTACTTGGTGGTGCACATGGATTTGGGCCTGCACACTGATTTAACGTTGCGTGTGGATTTGGGGCTGTGCACAGATTTAGGGGTGTGTTGGTGAAAAACGTTTGCAAAAATGTGTATGTCGGTTGATTTGGAGAAATGATAAACTCGAGTCTGTTTCATTTGTAGACGCCTAAGCAATGAATGCACTTTCAATGTTGAACTTTGTTCTTGCTGTATTAGTAATGTGGATACAGTTATTTTCGAACTTTTTGAAAGGTTTCTTGCTCTGGGATAATCAAATGTGAATGTGGGGTGTCAACAGGTTTGTCCAGATTTGGGGTTCATATCGATTTAGGGATGTGCGCAGATTATGGAGTGTGTTGGGGAACATTGGCGCAGAGGAATTTAGGGTGCACTCGGATGTAGGAGTACGTGCGCAGATTTAGGGATTTATTGGCGCATATGGATGCAGACGGATTTGGGGTTGCCAGTGGACCTGGGTCTCGAACTTACTTCATTTACAGGTATTTTCATTATAGATGGACTTAAACTGAATCTTGCTCGGTCTATGTCCCTAATATGGAGGCAGAAATTCCGTGAAATGTTTGAAATGACACGTTCTCTGAGATAATGAAATATTCAGATGAGGGTTTGAGCAGGTTTGTGGGTGTACGCGGATTTTGGATACACAAGCACTTCGGGGTGTGCGCTGATTTATGGGCGTGTCGTCAGATCTGTGGCTGCGCACGAATTTGCAGTGTGTCGGTGCATTTGGACACGTGACGTCTCAGGAATGTTTCATTTCTAGATACTTTATTAATAAATGTATAAATGCACTTTAAACTGAACTTTAAACTATTTCTTTAACGAGGAGATAACTATTTTGTGAACTATTTGAGATTATTATGATTTTTCACTCGGACAGCGATGTGTGCATGTGGGGATGTCAGCGCGTTTGCAGGTGTACAGGGATTTGACAATGTATGCATTTCGGGATGTGTCGTCAAATACAGGTACGATTATCGATATGGGAGTGTCGTTGGAGTTGAGGTCGTGGCGATTCTCAGGATTGATTCGGAAACCCCCTTTCTTCCCGGACGTCTCAGTAAAGGGCTCCTTCGCCCTCGCCGGCAGTCTCCAACTCAGCGCCGAGAAACCCGCAAATCTCCAGCCTGGTACGTCTGGGGTTTACACGCTCGGTCCCGCCAGTCCGTGAGATCGGGATGTCCCGCCCACCCACGCCTCAGCATTTGTCTGAATGCTGTGCGTTTTGCTGCCCTGTTACAGCTCGTCACACGAGACAACAAATTCACACGGCACGCAAATAAAAGAAGTTTATTTAGAGCTGAAGCATTACTGAATGTGCACAGGCTGGAGCACAAAACCTCCAAAACCCGTACTCATCGATCCGCAGCAGACTCTCCAGGTAGTCTCCACCGAATCACGGTCCCCACCTGATCGGATCCTACGACCTGTCCTCTCCGGAGTTTTCGCCGGGAAGTAAACCGTTAACCGATGGACATTTACGTTCGAGTGCGGGATTCAATATCGAAAGCGGTTTGCCGGGTGACGAGAGCGGGACTATGAAAACAATAAATGAAAGCAAAGGGAAAGGCGAGTGTAATAATTGGTCGGAGATGCTTGTCGAGGGCTGGGTGACGACAGTTCCGAAGCTGTGTCTCCCATAGGTTTTGGACCATAGAAACACAGAACAATACAGCAGAGAAACAGGCCTTTTTGCCTTTCTTGGCTGTGCCGAACCATTTTCTGTCTAGTCCTACTAACCTGCAAGTGGTCCATACCCCTCCATATACCTCTCATCCATGTACCTGTATGTTTTTCTTAAATGTTAAAAGTGAGCCCGCATTTACCACTTATTTTTCCAGCTCATTCCACACTCCCACCACTCTCTGTGTGAAGAAGCACCCCCCCCAACCCAATGTTCCCTTTAAACTTTGCCCCCTTCACCCTTAACACATGTCCTCCGTTTTCTTTTTCTCCCCTAGCCTCAGTGGAAAATACCTGCTTGCATTCACTCTATCTATACCCATCATAACTTTATCAATTCTCGCCGCATTTTTTCCACGCTCCAGGGAATAAAGTCATAACCTATTCAACCTTTCTCTGTAACTCAGTTTCCTAAGTCCCGGCAACATCCTTGTAAACCTTCTCTGCACTCTTTCAACCTTATTAATATCGTTCCTGTAATTAGGTGACCAGAGCTGGACACAATACTTCAAATTCGGCCTCACCAATGCTTTATACCACCTCACCATTACATTCCAACTCTGATACTCAATACTTTGATTTATAAAGGCCAATTTCCAAAAGCTCTCTTTACGACCCTATCTACCTGTGACGCCACTTTTCGGGAATTCTGTATCTGTATTCCCAGATCCCTCTATTCTGCTGAACTCCTCAGTGTCTTACCATTTACCTTGTATGTTCTCCCTTGGTTTGTTCTTCCAAAGTGCAATACGTCACACATGTCTGCATTAAACTCAATCTGCCATTATCAGCCCAAGTTTCCAGCTGGTTCAAATCCCTCTGCAAGCTTTGATAACCTTCCTCACTGGCCACTACCCCTCCAGTCTTTGTATCATCAGCAAATTTTCTGATCCAATTTACCACATTAACATCTAGATCATTGATATAAATGACAAATAACAATGAAGCCAGCACTGATCCCAGTGGCACACCACTAGACACAGGCCTCCACTCAGAGTGGTAATCCTCTACTACCACTCTCTGGCTTCTTCCATTGACACAATGTCTAATCCATTTTACTACCTCTCGATGTACAACTAGCGACTGAATCTTCCTAACTAACTTCTCATGCGGACCTTGTCAAAGGCCTTACTGAAGTCCATGTAGACAACATCCACTGCCTTCCCTTCATCCACTTTCCTGGTAACCTGCTCGAAAAACTCTAATAGATTGATTATACATGACCTACCACGCATAAAGCCGTGTTGCCTCTCCCTAATAAGTCCCTGTCTAACCAAATATTTGTAGATTCTATCTCTTAGTACTTCTTCCAATAACTCACATAGTAATGGCGTCGGATTTAACGGCCTATAAATTTCCGGATTTCATTTAGAGCCTTTTTTTATTTAACGGAACAACAGGAACTATCCTCTGATCCGCCAGTACCTCACCCGCAGATACCGATATTTTTAATATATCTGCCAGGGCCTCTGCAATTTCAACACCAGTCTTCTTCAAGGTCCGATGGAACACCCTGTCAGGCCCTTGGGATTTATCTACTCTGATTTGCCTTGAAATAGCAAGCACCTCCTCCTCTATTTCTTATCATCTAATTTACTACCTCCATGGCCCCAATACTTGTTTGCCTTATTTCCATAGATACCATGTCAGTTTCCTTAGAAACTACAGATGCAAAAAAAACCATTTAAGATCTCCCTTTTCAGTTGTTCCATACATCGCCGACCACTCTGTTCATCAAGAGCACCAATTGTATCCCTCACTATTCCTTTGCTCTTAAAATACCTGCTGAAGCGCTTTAGATTATTCTTTACCTTTACTGCCAAAGCAACCTCATGTCTTCTTTTAGCCTTCGTAATTTCTTCCTTAAGTATTTTATTTTGCAATTTTATACTGCTCAAGCATCTTATTTGCTTCCTGTCGCCAATAGAAGACATACATCTCTCTTCATCTTCATCAGAGTTCCAGTATTTCTTGAGAACCAAGGTTCCTTATTCATATTCACTTTGCCCTTAATCATAACAGGAATATACAAACTCTGCACTCTTAAAACTTCTCCTTTGAAGGTCTCCCATTTACCAATCACATCCTTGCCAAAGAACAACCTGTCCCAATCCACGCACTTTAGATCTTTTATCACTTCTTGAAATGTGTTATTTTTCCTGGTTAGAACCTCAACCCGAGGACCAGATCTATCTTTATCCATGATCATGTTGAATCTAATGGTATTATGATCACTGGAGCTAAAGTGTTCCCCTGCACACACTTCTGTCACCTGTCCTAAATCATTTCCTAATAGGAGATCTGAAATTGCATCCTCTCTAGTCGGTACCTCTATATATTGGTTTAGAAAATTTTCGTCAACATATTTTACGAACTCTAAACCGTCTAGAGCTTTAAACATATCGGAGTCCTAATAAATAAGTGGAAAATTATAATCCCCTACTATCCCAATTTTATGTTCCTGCAGTTGTCCACCATCTCTCTGCAGATTTGCTCCTCCAATTCTCCAATACAGTTGAGTGGTCTATAATACAACCCCATCAATGTGGTCATACCTTTCCTGTTTCTCAGCACCACGCATATGTCCTCAGTAGACAAGCCCTCTGATCTGTCCTGCCTGAGCACTGCTGTGATATTTTCCCTGACTAGCAATGCCCCCCTACCCGTCTTTCCTCTGCCTCTAACACGTCTGAAACATCCGAACCCTGGAAAATTGAGCTGCCAGTCCTGCCCCTCCTGTTCCCCGAGTTTTATTCCCCCCGCTGCCACGTTGTCCGGTGACAGTCATTTCTGCAGTGTCAAGATGGAAAACAGTGCGGCCGCCTCTAAAAAACAACTCAATATATATTATTTATTAATCAGTTGAATAAGTGACGTGAGCGGAAATTTTGCAGCGCTGAGGAACTGCTCTCTGAACTTGGACTGAGTTACCCCGTAAATAAACGTGTTTGTGCAGCAACTTAACACCAACAACATATCTCCTGTGTGTCCAAATATATATTCCGAATCATTGTAATTATTCTGATCCAATCCGGAAATCCTGTAATAAAGAAATTCGCTAACAGTTACCGACCACAGGATGATGAAGCTTCCGGAGATGGTGAGAAGTAAGATCACAGACCTCCTCCTGCTCTCCATCTCCGGGTCACTGCGGTTCTCCGCCTTGCTCTGACCCCTCAGCCCCTTACGGACGCGACTAGTGACTAAAATGTGTCTGACTGTCAGAGCGTTGAACAGCAGTATTAACACGAACGGGAGTAATGGCGTTAGGACAGTAGAAAGCCAGTCATATCCCACCCACCCGGGATCCGTATAGTAGCCCGGTATTTCAATACAGTCCCAGGGTCTATTGTCAATCACTTTCACAGGTTGGTATACAAAGAAGTAGGGTACATTTTTAAAGCAGAACGAAACGCCAGTTGTTGTCAGGACCACAGCCGCAGTTTTCCCGGTGCAATACTTCTCTTTCCACTTCTGGAAACAGATGGCGACAAACCGATCAAACGTAAAAGTGACGGTGAACCAGACTGAACAGTCAGTGGCTGCCTGTCCTAGGGCAAAGATCACACTGCACACGGGGGTGATGTCCAGGAAAGTTCCTGGGAAGTAATAATAACTGATCCGCCACAGTATAACCTGAGATATGATGGTTAGTAGATCCGCGGTTGCCATGGCCACCAGGTAGCGAGTGGTGCAGGTGGAGAGGCCGCACTTTCCCCGGGACAGGATCACAATCACGACTAAATTCACTGCGGAAACAGCAAAAACATAAAATGTGAATTACTGTCTCACCGTTCCGTGGGTCTGAACTCATAATTAAGCTGGAAATTGAGCACATTACAACTTCGCAGACAACTCATTTCTGGAAGTTTACAAATGTAAAACGGCGCGGTGCTCGTTACTGGAAGAGGAGCAGTGTTTGGAAACAAGGCATTGTCAATTGATTGCCGAGAGGGCTTTGGAGAAATTAATCTAAATCTCCAGCAATCAGGTTTTCGAGTGATACGTGGAGCCTGGCTACCAAGGCAAATTTCTCAGCGATGATGGTTGCCGCGTTGCTGTCACCTATGGTCTGTCACTCTCCCGATACAGCGGTCCCGCTCCCTCCGTCTCTGTCCACTTACACAGTCCAAAGCAAATTTACAGCCACCCGTCGCACGTCCTCGTCCCCTCTTTGATTTCTGTTCGTCACCCGCCCGCAGGGGCCCCGCTTGCCTCGCTTCTTTTAAATTCTGCAGCTACTCCTTCCCGGGGTTCTTCACACCAAGTTAAAGTGTCTGATTAGAAAGTTCCTAATCGCCCTTTTAATAATTTTGCCTGAGCCACTGAATGCCTGACGTATCTTGCACGTTAGTGCTTTGAACATGAAGTACATAAAGAAAAAAAAGGAATTACGTAGGTACTTCAGAAGCATTGTCCTCCTTCAGGCTGATGGGTAAGGTCTGGATACTCTTGTGCATTTCTCACTGCCGCGATCCCGTCACCGATGCACTCACACTCTTCTCATACAGCGAAGCACCGCCTGTCCGCCTCTGTCCATTAGAAAAGCAGATTTCCCCCCGTTCGCATGTCTTGTGTTGAGCATTATTCCAAATACTTCAAAGCTCATTGTTCCTGAGCGGAGTATCGCAGCGACCTTACCCCGGCTGAGCTCCATCAGACACCGCTATGTTCTCCCTTCACTCCCTCTTCACTTCACGGATAACCGGGCTAAAAACAAATCCTGCTACACTAAACCCGCACAGAACTTTTATTTAACTTTCGGAACACCGGATGTTTGAGACTGACAATTGATGTCTGCGTTTCTTCCCGAAATCTCAGCTGCAATTCTCTTCTCGCATTCCCTTCAAACTTGCAGCGATTTCTAAAGGCACAGAGCAATACCCTTAAATTTGAATTTAAAGTATGCTACAGTATTGATACAGAGTTACACCAATAGTCTCTAAAGGTGCCCAGCGCTCCCGATTATCGGAATTTATTTAGCAGAGGCTTTGCATTGATAAATCAAAACTGCCCGCGTTGAATCCACAAAATGAATTCGTCTCCGCGATCTTCCACTCTACATCTGTTTCAGCTGCCGATCTGTTTTCGGCCGAGTCTACGGATCAAACTGCAAAGAAACTTCACAACGAATACGGAGTTTTGCCACAATGTCTCCACCGCACTCATAACCGTATAACCACCGAACTAGTCTAAAGAACGCGCAGTCACAGCCGCAAATGTTACTTCGCCCATGTTCTTACCGGGAACACCGATAACGGCAATGATCATGTACCATATTTTTCTCACACGGTAAAATGTTTCAATCATACTGTGTGAGATTCACCCTGTCTTCCAGCTACCGCGATCTCGCTGAAGAAACTCTGAGCTGATGAATCTCCACGGTTATTCATTTATACTCGCTCCAGCACACTGAGTATTCAATACTACACATGGCTGACGTGTCTTCCAACAGCTGGGGTAAAAAATACGCATGATATCATTCAAGTCAAATCACAATTGTGATGACGTTTGGCACTGAATTGTAAAACCTCAAGATACAAATCTAAATTGTTAAATTGTTCAGAACGCAAGGAAACTGTTGATCATATTGATAAACACTTTCTCGAGCACCTCAGCTCTATCCACAAAAATGCGGGAATTCACAGTGCCAGACATTCTCAATACATTTACCCACTCCGTTTCCGACATGTTTGTCCATGGCCTCATCTTGTGACATTATGAGGCCACTTTTAGTTTGAATAAATAACACCTCATATTCCGTCTAGTTATCCTCTAATCGACTGGCATTAAAATCGATTCATCTGATATTCTTCCTTACTTCATTCCTTCTTCCTCATTTCGCCACTTTGGCATCTTCTCTCATCTCCTCTCCTGCAAGCCTTCATATTCTGTTAACTTCTACTTTCTTTTCAAGCTCTGATGAAAGACCATGGTCGAAAACGTAGACTGTTTATTCATTGTCATAGATGTTGCTTGACCGACTGAGAATCATTATTGAGTCTCCCATCCCATCACACACCAGTTCACTGCGCGAATTATCATCATCCATTCAACCATTAATATCCTCATTCAAATCCCAACCTTCTCTCCCTCTGCACAGAGGTTCCCATACCATTATTTCAAACCCATTCTAACCTAGCTCCACACTTCGAGTATTATCTCACTTCCCTCAAAACACCCAACAACCCACCAATGAGTATCCTTATACCTAGCCCTCCCTTCGGAAAACTTAATTGCGCCGTCTATTCCCACTTGTACACCCACTAATACCTCACCCTGCACCATGTCACCTCCTCACACTAGACCTGAATTAATACCCGAACAAACAGAATTCCAAATTCCGCCTTATCCACTTACCTTTGTATACTTCACCTAGTGTAATTCCATAACATCCTTCCCACACGCCCCTTAATGCTGTACCCAATATAATCCTTTTCGCTTCTCTCTCAACCCACCCACTAATATTCTACCGTCTAATCAAACTCTCGGATTCATCCACACGCCCATTAATGCAATAATTAATATAATCCCTCTTTCCTTTGTAGTAGCGATGAACGTAATATTTCACATCATTCTGCACCGTGAATGACACCAGCAGTATGGAAGAAGGTTGCGACTGCTATTGATGGAAGTGAGTGTAGTTGCTATTGCTGAGGAGAAGATGTTTGAGAGGCTGAAATACGGGAAGTTAGAAGCACTAATCAGCTGGTCCAGCTGGAGGAGACCAGGGTGTTCTGTCTGGTTCACTGCAACATTGATATCTGATCAGTTTGTCGCCATCTGTTGCCAGATGCCAAGTATTTGCACCGGGGAAACTGGGGCTGTGGATATGACAACAGCCTGCGCTTTCTGAAAGACGTGGCTGAGGGCGGCATTGGCGGTGAACTTTGAATAATCATTGTGATTCGGAAGAGTCCGGAAGAGTAAGAGTAGCAAATGTTAATACACACCACTCTGAGAAGAGAGGTGGGTAAACGACAGGAAACTATATGCTGGATAGCCTGACCTCACTGGTTGGAAAGATGTAGGACTCCATTATTAATTATGAGGTTTCACGTATATGGCCAGTAATGATAATATAGGGCGGATTTTACCGTGGTTTCCTAAAGGGGATGTGTAGATTTGTAAATCTGTTGTAATTTTTTCAGGAAATCAAAAGGCAGATTCCATACAGGAGAGTCAGTGGATGTCGTTTACTTGGAATTTCAGAAGGCCTTTGACAATGTGCCGCGCTTGAGGTATCTAAACAGGATAAAACGCCCTTAATACAAAAATATGTGATGGATGGAAGACTGGCTGAATGGCAGAATGCAAGAAGTGGGACGAAACGGAGCTGATTAGTGGTGTTCGGCAGGCGTGGGCTTTGGGGCCGCTTCTGTTTGTTTTCAGAGAAGGGAAGGTCAACAAATAAAATCTCCCATGCTGCGGGCGGTCAAATTGTGATTTATTCAACTATGGATTCAGGCATGGTGTTTTCTGAAGAAACTTTCACATTTCTTTCACGTAGATGCTTAGTCGCTCTTCGGGACAGCTATTCAATTTTCCTTCCCAACCTGCTTCCAGATTGAGTGTTTGTCTCTCTGAAAGAGGAGGCAACCATTCTTCAGAAAAGTCTTTATTCTCATCCGACATTTCTGATATTCAAAGCGGCGTGCTGACTCTGCAGGGCCCCCTTGCGCTAGCAGAGTGTCAGTACACGGTGGGGAAATGCCGACGCTGTCAGTTTGAACCTCCTCTCGAGCACGTGTGGTTTAGATGGTTGTCCCAGATATGAGCCGACTCTCTTCACCGCCAAACCGTATTCGATATTGAATCCCACACGCCAACGTAAATGCTCATTGTTTAACAGGCCAACAAAGCCGTTACTTCCCGGTGGGAAAGCTGGAGAGAACAGGTCGTATGATTTGATCCGGAGGGGACCGTGATTCGGTGGAGACAGCGTGATGGAGTCTGCTGCAGATCAGTTTTGGGCTCCAACTTGTGCACTTTAAGTGAAGTTTCTGCTCATAAATAAACTTCTTTTAATTGTATGCCGTGTGTAATCTGTTATTTCCTGTGATGCGCTGTAACAGGGCAGCAAAACACAGTGTTCAGACAAACCCGGGCTTCGGTGGGCGAGATATCCGGATCTCGCGGATTGGCGGGACCGAGTGTGTAAAGCCCCAGACGGACCAACTTGGAGAATGGCGGGTTTCGCGGCGCTGAGTTGGAGACAGCCAGCGAGGGCGAAGGAGCCGTTTCCTGAGACGCCTGTGAAGAAAGGGGGTTTCCGAATCAATCCTGAGATTCGCCACGACCCCGACTCCAACGGCACCCCCAAGCAATGTGAAACCCCATATCTATAGTCGTCCCTGTATTTAACGACACACCTGCAAACATCCCCAAATCCCTGTACAGCTGCAAACGTGCTGAGATCCCCAAATGCACATGCCGTTATCCGACAGAAAAAAATAATTTCAAATAATTCACAAAATAGCTGCCTCTTCGTTAAAGAAACAGCAAGAACAAATCTCAGTTTAAAGTACATTTATAGATTTATTAATAAAGTATCTATAAATGAAACAATCGAAATTCGCCGCGCCTGTAATTACAGTAACACTCTGAAAAATCGTGCGTAGCCACATATTTGAGGACACGTTCCTAAATCAGAGCATATCCCCAAGTGAACCGCTAATCCATGTGAACCGCTAAAACCGATATTCACCGACACAGCGATAAATCTGCACGATCTCCAAATCAGTGCGCACACCAAACCAGCTGACTCCCCCACATGCACAGTCGAGTATCCCAGAGCAGGAGTCATGTCGACAATTCCAAAAATGCAGGCCTCCGCCATAGAATAATGTCTGCAAGTTCAAATTGCACTGATTTTGACAGTACCTATAAATTAATTAAATTTGAGATACCTCACAAAGCCAAATCCGCAGTCACCACAACTCTGACAATCCCGAAAGCGGTAAACATCCCCACATCAGTGTGGGGTACATCACTAAATCTGTTCGCATCCCCAAGTGTCCACCCCTGTATTTACTGACATCGCCTTAAATGTGCGCAGTCCCCAAGGCAGTGCCCACCTCAGACACGCTCACACTCGCACATACTAACAGATTATTTCAGAGCAGGACTAAAACCGTTCAGAAAATTGTTGTCAAAATCCACATTCACCCTGAAATTTGTTTGCAGCTCCCAATCAGCCTACGCACCTATGTCTAGATCTGATCCCAAATTGGTGCGCACCCGCTTGTTCCTACACACATCCCTAAATCCGTGCACTTCCCCTAATCCATGTGCAGCACCATCCCCGTCGCACCACAAAATCTACCGACTCCCCAAAACTGTGTGTAACCCTAAATCCAAATGTATCCTCAAATCTACGTACATCTCAAACAAGTGCGCACCCACGAGTCAATACGCCCCACAAACCTGCTGGCAATGCAATATGTACAGTGTATCCCAGAGAGATAACAGCAAGAATACTGTTGAGAGTTCTATATTGATGTATCTATAAAGGAAACAAACTTGAGAAACGTCACAAATCCAAGTCGGCAGATTCCACATATGGCTGGAGTTGGTGGAGGTGGGGCAGGTCCTTAAATGCGGACTTTACTTCAATTTTCAACAGTAAGAGCGATCCTAACATTTGGGAGGATAGTTCTAAACGGGCCGATGTGCAAAAATAGGAGGAGGATGTAAAAATGTGGATGTACAGGAACTTTTGAAAAACATTCGGATAGTTAAGTCCTCTTGTGTTGTTGCGAGAAACCCTAGGTTTCTGTGGGAAGCGGAGGAAGAAATTTCTGCACACTTGGCGATTAACTTTGCGTTATCACTGCCGCATTTGTAGTATAGGGGACCTACTTCACTGACGGGCAAATTATTGGAGAAGTTTCTTAGAAACCGAATTTGCGAGGTTTGGGAGAACTTGATTTCGGAGAATCAGAATGGCTTTGGGAGAGGCAGTTCATAGCTCACTGCCTGGTTCAATTCTGTGAGGATGTGACAAAACACATTGGTAAATATAGAAAAGTTTATCTGGTATAAATAGATCTTAATAAAGCCTTTGATACGGTTAACCATGGTAGGACCGTACATAACGTCAGAAGGTTTGGTATCCAGGGAGAGTTGGCTGGTTCATACAGGACTGACGCCCACAGAAGGCAGACTAGTTGTGGATGGAGCGTTTTCTCCCTGGATGTCGGTGACCAGCGGAGTCCTGCAGTGATAAGTTTGAGACCCCCTGCTTTTCTGTTTTTATGAATGATTTGGATGAGGAGATGGAAGGGTGGGTTATTGTATTTGTAATGATGTGGAGTTTGGTGCAATTATGGACAGTATAGAAGATTGTCGCAGATTACAACAGGACAGTGTCAGGACGCAGAGCAGCGCTGAGAAGTTACAGATGGATTTCAACCCGAATGCTATGAAGTGATTCACTTTGGGAGAATGGATTTGAAGGCAGAGGGATTATTTGCTCGAGTCAACCGAGGGACGCACATTAGTTTCCACAATGGAAACAGAGTGATGGAACTTTCTCCAATAAGCCGAGGTCCGCTCATCGGTACGAGAACCACAATCGGGACGGAGCGGTGCACTGCAGGAGCAGAAGGAAGTGTGATTGACAGGTGAGCTTGACCACATCCGCTGTTCTGCACATACTCATAGTGACGATTGCCTTCTGAAAACTGTTGAACTCTGTTTTTTTCTCCTAGGAGCGACGGAAGATGACAGGTGACCTGACGGAGGTGTACAGGGTGATGAGAGGCATTGATCATGTGGATAATCAGAGGCTTTTTCCCAGGGCGGAAATGGTTGCCAGAAGAGGACACAGGGTGGTGGAGATTAGGTACAGATGAGATGTCAGGGGTAAGTTTTCTACGCAGGGTGTGGTGAGTGCGTGGAATGGGCTGCCAGCAACGATGGTGGAGGCGGACACGATAGGGTCTTTTGAGAGACTTTTGGATAGGTACATGGAGCTTAGAAAAACAGAGGGCTATGGATAACGCTAGTAATTTCTGAGGTAGGGATATGTTCGGTACAAATTTGTGGTCTTTGTTTCTATGTTTGTAGGAAAGACAATATACCCGAAAGCAAATCAGGAGAAAGACAGACAACTTCGTGGCAAATAATAGAACAGCCCGACATCCTGCGGATGTTCACAGATTTTACTTGTTACTTTTGTTCAAACAGAATGGATGGCGAAATATTGGTAGAGTTGTGGCTGGTTTGAGAATATCGTTAAAATTAAACAGACTGCATCGCAGGTTCACGGGTATGTGGTGGTCAAGTCATTGACTGGCAGAGGTCAGGTTCCTTCCAAAAGGCCCATGTGTGCGCTGGAAAACATTGTTCTTCAAACTGTCCACAGCCCTCGCTAATTTCCCAGGACACGTTCCCTTTTTGATCACAGGTCTCTGGAATATCGCTGTGGATCTTTTCCAGTGTTTGATGTGAAGTTTTAAGTGAAGTGTTATTGTAATACATGTCAGCTGACATTGTCAATTCCATCACTCACACCGCCCGGAATGACTGAAACAAACGAACGAAAAGAATGAACGAATGTTCCCCTTTAATAAAGAAGTGTTCTCCATTTCACCCGCCAGAACAAACTCCTTCCCCCAATTTCAGAAGCGAATGTGCACGGTCAAATATTACAAAATAAATCGACTTCAATATGAATGTCTGTTTTAAAGCACAAATTTAATAATTTGCTGAAGCCTGGTATCATGGAAAATAACATGGAAAATTCACATCATATTTTGTTTTAAAGTAAATAGATTACAATATCCCTTGAGGAGACAAATTCAGGATACGGGGACAGAGTGAGTAAAAATAGTTTAACGTAATTGTTTGTGCAGCTGGTTGTCACTAATGTCCCTGACGTGACTGCCACGCTAATTGTCTCAGTGGAATTGCTCTCACCTCAATAAAAGTCTGTTAAACCGACCAGCAGTCCATCTGAGCAGCTGAAACCTTCTGCATAACTGAACGCTGCTTCTACAGAATATGGGATATTCGGCGATTTACTACATCGCGGCCATTTTCTATCCCACACTTGTAGCGGTTGGTGTCCCCGGTAAGATGCCGGAGCTGGTTACTTTATGTATGGTGCCGTCGTTTCTCTGCTGCGGTATCCGCACCGATACTAAGCACAGATGCTACTATCGGCTGAAGCGTCTTTCCGGAATGGAGGATTCGGGCATCTGGTTGTTTTATATCCATTTCCCATACTAGGATCACAGTGTTTTCATCTTCTGACAATTACGTTCGTGCCGATAATATCACTGTTTCACAATTTCACCTCGCTAGGCTTTCTGAAGTGATGCTGGTCTCTGCTTTTCCAGGTCCGAGTCTCTATCAGTGCAGACACTTCGATCTTATAACACCGTGGCAGCTTATTTAAATGACGGTCCAGTCTATTTTCGACAAGTAGGTCTGTTCTTCTGTAAGTCAGTAAATGAGCACTTGTGTTTTATATCTCCTTGATGTCACTTAGTCACGGCTACAAACAATCCCGTCAGCTCTTTCACCTCTAATAACGGAAATGGTGTGTTTACAGGAGGATCGACTGCTCACCGGTACGTGAGTCGTGGAACTCGGATGCCTCGCTCTAAACTGTGGGCAGGTCGCCAATCCACTGACACTCACATCCGTCATTGTCCTCCACCTGGAGTGCAGCGACCGAGACCGCAAACACTGGAATCCAGCTTTCCACTTCCAAACAGACCATACCCTGCATAGCATCGGTTAAATGGGGGCATGCAGGGAACTGACCATATTTTTGTTTTGCTTCCAAATTTCTTGCAGTTAATTTAACGGCGATTGTGATCCTTTCTCGGGGAAAATGCGGGCTCTCCAAATGCATCACCCGTTACCTGGTTGGAATGGCAACAGCGGATCTGATGGTGGTTATCGTTGTTGCTTTAGTGGATCAGACCAACAATATCCACATTTATTCCAGATCCCTGCTCATCACTCCTGTATGCGCTCTGACAATTGTATTTCGGGTTGTAACGACGGACTGTTCTGTTTGGTTCACGGTCAGTTTTACCTTCGATCGCTTCATCGCAATATGTTGCCGAAAACTGCGGGAGCGATACTGCACCGAGAGAACAGCAACGGTGGTTATGGTGACCGTGGTTATACTGAGCTGCGGGAGAGGTGCTCCGTTTTACTTTGCCCTTGAACCTTACGTCATCATTGACAACACGCCGTGGTGGTGCACAGCTACATATGAATACACTACTTCACCAGTGTGGAGAGGATACCAATTACTGGACAGTATTTTAACACCATTGCTACCAATCATCTTAATCCTGGTGTTTAACGGGTTAACCGTAAGACATATCGTTGTGGCAAATAGAGTCCGCAGAAGGCTTCTGCATGGCACCGACATTCAGAAAGATGCCGAGGTGGAAAAACGCAGAAAATCGATGATTTTGCTGTTTTCTATATCAGCTAATTTCATATTATTTTGGATGCCCCATGTAGCCCATACCCTCAACTGGCAAAAGCAAAACTATTTTTACCAGGACAGATATTTGAGTTCCCCGGTATACATCCTACAACAATTTGGGTTCTTGTTGCAAATTCTCAGCATGTGCACCAATACTTGTTTCTATACACTGACACAGAGCAAATTCAGAGAAGAGCTAAGGAATGGAATGAAGTATGTGTTTACTTTAAATGGCCATCTGTGTAGATAACGCCCGCGTCTAATGGTAATTCAGCGGAGTTTTCAAATAAAGCATTTTAAAAAGAAAAGGTTTGGCAAATATGACATAAATTCAAACAATCATATACCTCTTCATCCAGAAATTGCAGAAATGGTGGAAGACAGCTGACTTCATACAGCTCAGGTAGATAGCAATACAAACGCTCAATGCTGCTGGCGTGATTGTTACATCGGTTGAAATATGTTCCAAACTATCACAGACAATCGACTGTCACAAGGGCAGGGGTGGCTTGAGGGCTTTCCGGGTTTCAGATGTTTAAAAATGGACAGGGTCGGGTAACAGAGTGGAAAGGGAATGCGATGGGAAACCAGGGATAGTATCGCAGATGCAGAATGTATGGACCACGTGGAGCGTTTACTAATTAATAGATAGTGCGACTAACACACAAACAAGAAGCTGATCACCCCGTTTGGAGTATTCTATGGAGCCGCCCAACAGATCAACCAAATAAGTGCTCCGGGAACGGTGAAGAACTGATCGGAAGCCGATATTTGACATCGGCCATGTTAACGGCAAGGGTAACAGAAACTTCCAAAATATTCTCTGGCACTTGCCCAGAGTAAATGGTCTAGGCGTGGCATAATTTTTTTGGTTGTGTCCAGTAACTATTCGTGTCACTACATGAATATAGGCAGACTAGCGAACAGTCCATACCGGACCTAATATTAGAAAAGGAAACGGATCAGGTGACGGAGCTCTCGCTGGGTCAGCATTTCAGCGCAATTGGGCAGATCTTCCCTCTATTTACCTTGCACCATGGAGAGGACCAGAGAGCATGGAATGTGTTTAATTGGAAGGCTGAGAATTATGGTGCTACCTGTCATGAACTTGGGGACGAACATTGCGAGATGATGCACTCAGAGAAATGCGCAACAGATATGCGGAGATTGTTTTGGGAGCACTGACATGGGGTTCAATAAGGGCTTGTCTCACTGTCGCAGCGCAAGGACAATAGTATAAGGTAACCCTGGGTGACAATGAAGTTGGAACAACTCGTCAAGGGGAAGAAAGAAAGGTACTTAAGTTTTAGGGAGAAAGGGTCAGGTAGGATTATGCAAGGTCAAAATGCAGACAGCAGAGAATTTAATAAAATAAATAAAAGTTAGAAGTTAGTAGGGGACTGGAGATGTCCTTGGCGAGTTGCACTGTGAGGAACAGGAGGAGACTGGAGAGAGTGTGGGCAGATCAGAAGTAAAAGAGGAAAACTTGTGTCTGGAGTCCAGGGACGGGGTGAAGCTCTTCACTGAATATATTGATCACTGTGAACACAGCGTCAAAAGGCAGATAATGCTCTAACATGCCGACGCGAGAAAGAGGATGTGCTGGAAACTTGGAAAACATTATGACAGATTATTCCCTGGTGCCGGAAGGGATATATTCCAGGTGATTTTGGAAGAGAAACGAAGACATTGCTGAGCTTCTGGACAGGATATCTGTGTCTTCCCTGCCAACGGAAGGAAAACTAGATGATTAGAGGGTGGCAAATGTTGTTCATTTGTTGAAGGAAGATAATAGGGGTACTCCTAAAAAGTATAGTCAACTGAGTCTTCCATCAGTATTGGGTAAACAATTGAAGAGGATAATTGAAGAGGGAATTTATGAGTATTTGGAGAAACGTAGTCTGGCTACGGAGAAGACATCATGGCTCTTTGAGAGGCATGTTGTCCTATATGAGCCAGATTGAACTATTTGTAAAAGTGAAAATAAAGCAAACAGAAAAATCTGAATAGTTGATGTAGGTGTATTAATTCCGAGAGTCGGGGGCATGTGATCCAGGTAATCCTGACTACGTTGATTTATAATTGGCTTCCTAACAGAAGGCAGATGATGTAGTAGACAGAATGAATACTGGCTGGAAGACAGCGGGCAGCCGCGTCCCGCTTGGAGTGTGGAAATTTTGAGACATATTACAAATTTCGGACTCTGTGGTTGCAGTGTTCCGAGAAATAGAGCTGGGTGAAATAATCGCTTTAATCTCACCATAGAACAGCAGCAGGATAATTGATGGAATTTGGGCTGACGATGGAAGCAAATCGCTGAGCTATTGACTACACCGCCACGTTATCTAAGCTGACCTGTCAATTACATATTACAGGACTTATCCTACAATGACCTCCGAATATTTTTTTTCCAATGGAGTCTTACATCTTAAAACCAGCATTTTAAAGGTGTTCAGAGCAGCTTCTGCTGCTCATTAAAATAACCGGCCTTTCAGAATGACAATTCAAGTACGCACCAATTTATCCCAATACCTCTGAAATATGGTTTCATCGCATCGGGTGTAAACACGCTCAAACCTCGATCCATTTAACGCTGAATCCATATGGCCAGTGTGAAATCCGTGTCTCCCACTGAACTTAATAATACATGAAATATACAAAACGACACACACTAAAACACAGCGAGCAAAGATATCACCCGGTCTCATACTTATCTTCCTTCAACACCATCGCAGGCAATTGCAGAATACAGAACAAACAATTTCCAAAGCAAAAGGCCTCAGCGCGCATTAAAAAAAAGCAGCTTAGGAGAGTGAGATGTGGAGAGCAGAGGCTCACATACACCAGTACTTCATAGAATTTCGGAAAGATATGCAGCCCCCGAATTTCGCATCAGATCCTGGAAATCACTTCCAGCAAGGTAACACCTTTTTTTGTCAGGTGTATGGAGAAAAAGAAGATTAATTGAATCAACCCCCCAATACAAACCGAGGAAACACGCAACTCACATAAAGCCATTCATGGCTACAATCTTTCTCTTTCTCTTTCAACTGAGCTCACTTATGTCCAATCCTCGTGCTATATTTCAAAACTGCAATGCATTCTTGACATCTTTCCTTTCCAAAGAAATTTCCTTACATATTTATTCAGTTCTTGAAAAAAAACTTCTGAGGTAATTGTATTGGTAAAGTTTGAAATACATATTGCAATCTAGGAAATATATTCATTTTTCCAGCATTAACTCTACCTATTAATGTTATTGCTAACATCATCCATTTATCAAGATCCTCTTTTACTTTTTTAATAATGGAAAATAGTTTTGTTTATATAATCAAGAAATTGGTACTTTTTTACATTCTACTTGGTCTTGTTTTAAAATTCAACATTTTTGGATAAATCTAAAACTTTTATTGGAACAAATTACTGGAGTACAACTCCCACATAGTCCAGTATTATTTTTATTAGGAGTCATTGAAGGGACAATACCGAAACTTAAAATGAATAAGTATCAGAAAAAAAATGTAAAAATTGTATTGGCAGTAGCAGTTATCGCAGTTACTTGGAAATCTGATTTATATTTATCAATGGATCGTTGGAATAATGAAATACATAGTTGTATTCCACTTGAAAAAAATTACATACAATCTAAGAAATGAATGAGATATATTTTTGAAAATTTGGCTCCCATACCTACAAAAGAAAGGATTCAATACATAGGTCCTTTGAAGATAAAATTATAAAGTAATTGGGGAAAGTAAAAATAAATATTAAAATTATTTTGAACTCCATGGAGCATGTGGGGATCCTCTGTTATCCAGGCAATCTTCCTCTCTTTTTTTTTTCTTTCTTTAGATAAGGTTAAGGGGGTGCGTTAAGGGGAGAGGGGAGGGTTAATATTATTTTTCTCACTATTTTATCATCACATATATTCTTTGTAATTTTCTAAAATTTAATAAATAAATAAATATATAAAAAACTTCAATGCATTCATATTTTCAAAATATCTCAGAAAATGACATACTCTTATTTGTTTAATGGTTAACAAACATCTGTAATTGGAATCATATAGCACTTTGTAAACCCTTTCGACTCCAAGACAAAGAAACATATCGTCCACGGCATACTATTCAACAGAATTAAAGCATGGCGTCCCCACAACTCCAAGCCTCCAACGACGACTTCCAGGATTTCTGACCTCCAATTTCTGACCAAGGATAGGATTCGGATTAATTGACCCTTTGTAGTATAGAATTGGGGCTAATGATCCTCATTACCACCGCTGAAGGAACAGATTCGTTCACTGTTCTGGGATCACTGTCACACCTACCTCCAACCCGGAACTACTGTCTTTACTGCCTTACGTGCAGTGTCATACGTCCTTCATCATCTCACATCTGCGATTCCTTCTTCTCATGCTGTAACCATCCATGATCTCAATCTCCGTTCTTCACTGTGTGCAAGGACAGAGGGATCGAACAGTATCAACGAATTTTTAGATTCGTCGGTCCTTCGAGACGTTGAAGTTCCAACCCAGATATACAGTTAGACAGCCACAGGGAGCCACTGCACAGAAACAGCGTCTTCAGCCCGTCAGGTCAGTAAGGAATTATTTAACCTGCCTACTCCCATCGACCTCACCCGGACCTTGGCCATCAACATCCCTCTGATCCGTGTATTCATCCGATCATCTCTTAAACGTTGACATCGGAACCTCAATTACCATTTGCTTTGGCAACAGTGTCTACGCTCCGACGACCGTCTGGGTGAAGAATTTTCTCCTCATGCTTCTCTTAAACATTTCACATTTCACTCTTCACCCATGAACTCTAGTTGTATTCTCACCCAACATCAGTGGAGAAAGCCTGCTTGCATTTATACTCTCTATACGCCTCATAATTTTGTATACCTCTATCAAATCTCCCCTCAGTCTTCTAGCCCCTCGGGAATAGTGCTAACATAGGTATTCTTTCCTTTTAATTAAAAGCTTTCAGTCCCGTGTAATATTTTTCTGTATTCATTCAAACTTATTTACATCTTTCCTGCAGGTATCTGCACCCAACCGCACACAATATTCCAAATTAGACCCCAATGAACAACATGAACACAACATACTCACTCCTGTACTCAATAGTTTGGTCTATGAAGGCCACGTGGGAAAAGCTTCATTTTTCTACGACCCTGTGTAACTGCGACACAACTTCCATTGAATTATGGACCTGCATTCCCAGATTCGTTTGTTCTATCGTACTCCTCAGTGCCCCGTTTCTCATTGTGTCAGACCAACCTTGGCTGGTCCTCCCAAAGTGCACCATCTAACATTTGCCTGGGCTAAAACCGATCGGCCAATGTTCAGCTCATCTCTCCAGCTGGTCCAGATTCCGCCTCCTGCTCCGGTAGTATTCCTCGCTGTGCACTACACCCAGAATGTTGGTGTCATCGGCAAAATTGCTGATCCAGTTAACGACATTATTATCGAGATCGTTTATATAGATTACAAATATCAACGGACACAGCAACGATCCCTAAGGCACTCCTCTCGTCACTGACCTCCAATCAGACAGACAACCATGCATTACCACACTCTCGCTTCCCCAACATAGCCAGTGGCGGATCCATCTCACTACTTCATCGTGAAAGCCAAGCGACTGAACCTTCTCGAGCATCCTCCCATACTGAACCTTGCAAATTCCTTGCTGAATTCCCTGTAGACGGCATCCGCTGCCTTGCCGTCAACACAACTCCTGGTAACTACCTGGGAAAACTTTTTAAGTTTGGTTAGACATGACCTACTAGGGCCTGGCCATTCCTGACTATATCTAATGTTCCTGTTTGTCCGGATACTTCCCTTCATACCCCATGACCAGAGTAATCTGAACACCGAGTACAATTCCTGATTGCATAATAGTTGACGTCCATTCTGAGCAAAACTATCACTATCATCCTGTGGCCGGAACTGACATTTATGTTCTATTGTTGTTAAATGATCCTGCAATATTATCAGGCGTATTGAGAGTAGATAATTAATAATTAACTACTAAAGAATAATTAATCTACTGGACCTAAGTAGTGAGATACGTTACAAGAGATAAGAGCACAGAACATAGAATATTACAGCACAGTATAACCCTTCGTCTCACGAGGTTCTTATAGGCTTTCAAATAATTCAAACTGGCACATCCCCACTGCAACTGAATCAGAATTAGAAACAAACTTAACACTACAGGTCATCAAATTTGTTACCTTTTCGGTAGCAGTGCAATTAATCTCCATCTCGATGGCAACTCTGTGTAGAGGGCGTGTCCTGTTGGTGGGCAACTTTAATGATGGACTCTACTGTTACAAAAATCATCCCTTATTATAATGAACAGTGAGGTACCGGGAAACTGCATTTACCAGCAAGTAAATTTTATTATTTCAACTATAATGCACGGAGGTTCACACGCCATCTTCACTCCATGACTCTCCATGAACAGTCAATGAAGAGAAAAGATATTACCCGGGAAAGGAGTCGACGCCGGCCAGAGAGACGGGAGAGAGTGACTGAGGAGAAAGAGAAGGGGACAGAGACTGGTGAGGTAGCGAGAGAAAGGTGAGGGTAGAGGAGTCCGGGAAGTCTGGGACTGGCGTGGAAAGAGATTGGGGGTTGAGGAAAGATGTTAAATGGGGATGGAGATCGGAGTCGGTAGTTTGGTGTGGGTAGAAAGCGAGAGGGGGATAGTCGGGAGAGAGAAACGTGAAATGGGACTTTGCAGAGACCGGGTGCCGAGAGAGTGTCTGGATAAGAAACAGATGGAGGAGGGATAGTCCAGAGGGAGGGTGAGTGGTTGGGGTAGGTTGAGGGAGAGGTCGGTGTTATGGAGAGACCGGATAGAGAGAATGAGAGAGACCAGTGGGGGATGACAGAGACTGGGGAATGTAGGGAGACGGCGGCGAGAGTCTGAGAATAGGCCGGGAGGGGGGGAGGGGGGAGGAAAGAGAGAGAGAGAGACGTCCGAGATTCTAGGAGAGGAGAAACAGCAGAGAGAGATGGAAACTGAGTGTGACAGCGTGGGGGCGGTTAGACGGATAAATCTATGACAGAGCTAGGGTAGAGAGATGAGGCAGAGACTTGGGACGGAGGGGAGATTCTGGGAGAGAGACCGCTGATGTAGAGGGAGATCGACGGGTTCGAGAAAGACGAGGGGGAGGGGGCCGGGAAAGTAGAGAGTTCTGGAGTGAGGAGAGATATTTGGGAATCTGAGTGAGGAGGGAGGTTGGAAGAGAACTCGGAAGGGGAGACTCCGGAACGCGGCTGTGTGACAGGTAGGGCAAGAGTAACGGCAGGTAGAGAGAGAAACTTGTGGGAGGGAGAAAACAGGATTGGGGAGTCATTGGAGGGAGAGAGAGACGGGTTTAGGTACTGGTGGCCGGAGGGATTGGAGAGACGGGTGAACACAGGGAGACGGGAGATTATGGGAAGGGAAATAGACACTGGAGGTTGGGAGAGAGAGAGAGAGACTGGGATGAGGTAGCAAAGTGTGAGTCAGATAATGCAATCCATAATTTCACTGAGCGATTAGAGGACTTCCCGACCTGCAGGGCATTCTGGGATTACAGTGCTTCTATTCTGTACACTACCTGAAACACGCAAACCGTGCCAGCTCGCTGACCTCCTCCGCCCCTCCCGCTTGACTCGAGTCCTTCCCACACCGTATCCGCGATATCACTTTCCTCAACCCGTCTCCGCGATATTCATCCTCCCTCCCCGTCTCAGTGACCACAAAACACTGCGGCTGTAACGAAAGCGCAGAGTGGTATGATGAAACTCTTATTCAGAGTCATGTTAGTAACGGAACACTCTGGGCAATTTACAGCGTGGGAGCTAGGAACCGAACCAACCCAGAGGCGAAAAATACGGACACTCGAATGCCCGCGCGAAGACAGCGCCTCGTACGTGCAAGAGGTCCAATCGATAACGGATGGTTCAACTCTATTTTGCTTCAGGATTTAAATATTGTTAAATTGATTAAAGAACCGGTTGCATTTCTCTTTTCAAAAAACTCAAAAAGAAATTTCCAGTGGACATTATGGGATAACTTTTAAGTATAGTGTTATGTGATGAACAGATCTGATGGATCATGGGGTGTAGAGTTACCCACCCCCCCCCCCCCCCCGAGAACCACGACCTATTACTGTTGTTCTGCTGCTCATGAGAGAGAGCGAGAGATGGAAAACAGGCAAGGTCATCTGTGTCAGATAAGAGAGAGAGAGACTGCTGATTGAATGTATTGTGACTCTTCCTGGATTATTTTTCTTTTCGCTGAAAGGACAGTAGTTTGTTCGTTAACATTCCTCAGTGGACTGCAGGAGTGGAATGATTTGATAGACACAGTCATTCAGAATTATTGATGGATAGCTGAGACCCCGCTGGTAGGGTAAATCATGCTTGACTAATCTGTTGGAGTTTTTCGAGAATGTAACCAGGAAGTTAGACGGGGGAGATCCAGTGGATGTAGTGTACCTTAATTTTCAGAAGGCATTTCATAAGGTCCCACATAGAAGATTGGTGGGTTAAATCAAAGCTCAGGGCATCGGGGGGAAGGCATTGACATGAATAGAAAATTGGTTGGCAGATAGAAAGCAAAGGGTAGCGGTGTATGGGTGTTTCTCGGAATGGCAGGTGGTGACCAGTGGGGTGCCACAGGGCTCGGTATTGGGACCACAGCTGTTTACCATTTACGTTAACGATTTGGATGAAGGCATAGAAAATAACATCAGCAAATTTGCTGATGATACTAAGCTGGGTGACTGTGTGGCATGTGATGAGGCTGTTAGGAGAATTCAGGGTGACTTGGATAGGCTGGGTGAGTGGGCAGATACTTGGCAGATGGCGTTTAATGTGAATAAGTGTGAGGTTATCCACTTCGGGAGTAAGAACAGGAAGGCAGATTCTTATCTGAACCGTGTAGAGTTGGGTAAGGGAGTAATACAAAGAGATCTCGGATTCCTTGTTCATCAGTCACTGAAGGTGAATGAGGAAGTGCAGCAGGCAGTGAAGAAGGCTAATGGAATGTTGGCCTTTATTACAAAGGGAATTGAGCACAAGAGCACAGAAATCCTCTTGCATTTGTACAGGGCCCTGGTGAAACCACATCTGGAGTATTGTCTACAGTTTTGGTCTCCAGGGTTAAGGAAGGACATCCTGGCTTAGAGGAAGCGCAGTGTAGATTCACAAGATTAATTCCTGGGATGTCCGGACTGTCTTACGCAGGTAGGTTAGAGAGACCGGGCTTGTACACGCTGGAATTAAGGAGTTTGAGAGGGGATCTGACTGAAACATATAAGATTATTAAGGGATTGGACAAGATAGAGGCAGGTGATATGTTCCAGATGCTGGGAGAGTCCAGTACCAGAGGGCATGGTTTGAGAATAAGGCGTATGTCATTTAGGACAGAATTAAAGAAAAGCTTCTTCTCCCAGAGAGTTGTGGGGGTCTGGAATGCACTGCCTCCGAAGGTAGTGGAGGCCAATTCTCTGAATGCATTCAAGAAGGAGCTAGATAGGTATCTTTTGGATAGGGGAATCAAGGGATATGGGGACAAGGCAGGAACGGGGTATTGTTAGGAATTGATCAGCCATGATCTCAAAATGGCTGTGCAGGCTCGACTTGTGCACCTATTGTCTATTGTCTATTGTCTAAAAGACAGGTCTGGAGAGACACCCTTCAGGCACACCAGTGGACCCTGATCAGTTTGGTAAACCTCACGGGAAGTACGGGGCTGCAGAGGAGAGAACCAGGAGATCGATCAGTAAAGCTATCAGTTTTACAGCAGTGCCGGTGGGTACTTGTGTGCGTGTCCACTAATGCCAGAGTGAGGAGTCCACCACAGGAAAACTGTCTGGCTGAAGGACAGAGGGGTGATAGCCCAATGACCACAAGGGTGCAACGGAATCAAAAGCCACAGACAGGTCTGCTTGTTGCTGCAGCTGTTCAACTCTCTCTCTCTCTCTCTCTCTCTCTCTCTCTCTCTCTCTCTCTCTCTCTCTCTCTCTCTCTCTCTCTCTCTCTCTCTCTCTCTCTCTCTCTCTCTCTCTCTCTCTCAAACGATTACAACACAACAACCATTTCTACCACAACATTCATGAACTGAATTGAACTTTATACTTTTCTATGACAAACTGATTTACCCCTAGAGATCGATAGAGCTTGTTTATTATTATTCCCACACTTTGAGGTTTATTATTGCTAACCTGTGTTAGATATATATTTGCATTATTGGTATTGTTTTGCTTATATTACTAATAAATACTTTTGAATATAGTACCACCAGACTGCAACGGATTCTTCTCTCTCTACTGGTCTGACCCACAGTTACGGTGTACGTAACAATATATTCGTGCGCAAATTATTTCATACTCTGCCGGATTGGGGGAAAAAAAACGAATTAATAGTGAAATTCGTGCATTCGTTGTTAACATTGAAGACATTGATAAACATTTCTAAATCTGGAACTTTATAAAGAGAGAATTGAACTTCAGATGCAAAATAGTCTGTTATTGACATCCCCGATTAAAAATCAATTACCTAAAACGAAGAGTTATTTTAGATACATGGTGATAAATTATTTGCTAAGCAATTGATAGCTGCTTTGGCGAAACGTCAGATGAACAAAGTTCGTTGACGGGATGGTATTTTGACGGTTTATCCTGACGAAATTAATAAATCTTTTCAAGAATTTTGTACCAATTTATACCAATCAGAATTTCCTGATGATCCTACCTTAATACATGAATTACTAAAGAAACTGAATATTCCGAAAGTACCAACCGATGAGCGTTTAGCATCAGCTGTACCCATTACTGAAGAGGAAATAAGGAAAGAAATTTTATCGACGTACTCTAGTAAAGCACCTGGCCCGAATAAGTATACAGCTGAATTTTAAAAATAGTTTTCAGATTTACTTTCTCCCTGGTTACGTATAATTTTTTTAAAGATGTTTCTTATTTGTAGGTAAATTATCACAATCCTTTTATGAAGCATCTATTTCTTTAATTGCTAAAAACGACAAAGATCCCACTGAATGTGCATCAAACAGAACTGTATCGTTCTTGATTGTGGATGGTAAAATCTTTTACAAAGTATTAGCGATTAGTTTAGTGAAGACATTGAAACTAATTGTGTCCGAGGATCCGACAGGATTTATTTAAAATCATTATTCACATTTAAATGTTAGGAGGTAAATGAACATTGTTATGCACAATTTCATCTAATACTCCAGAAGGACTTTTTTCGCTTGACGCCGAGAAGGTGTTTGACAGACTTTAATGGAAATATTTATTTAATATACCTGAAAATTTTAATTTTAACCCTAAATTTACATCTTAGGTAAAATTGAAATATCATACAGCTTTGGCTGCTATATTTACCAATAATCAGAGATCCCCCTTTTTTGTTTAGGCTTTTCCGAGGTCCTAGACAGGTCATTGCCCTTTATGACATTGCCCTGGAGCCCTTGGCAATCGCTCTTCGTGATTCACCCAATATATTCGTCATTATCCGTGGGAAAGGGACGTATAAAGCATCATTATATGCAGATGACGATTGATCATCGGTACGCAGTGCATAACGGAAAAGTAACTCACTTCGTGTAATCCATAGGAGTGGATTTATTCGAATATCCCATGAGACCACGTGTGTGTTATTCCTGTGACAGGTCGCATTTGGTGATAATTCTTATGTGGATGCGGAGCGACTCGACGGGCACGATCCTTGGTGACTGTTATCTCGTTTCAACAGCGTGGGACCTGTGGAATTCTACGTGAATCAGCCCGTCTCTATATTCCACTCTGCATAACAAAACAAAAACCCAGCCTCTCCGCGACAAGATAAATCATCTAAAGTTTTACTTCAGTACAGCTGTCTCTCCGTACTAAGAAGAGTTTTGTCCGCCGTTTCTTTCTCGACGCTCCGATCCAAGATAAATTCTGTCGGTCGTCTCCTGCCTACCTGCTTTTCCTCATGATACCCTTTCACATCTGCATCCTGACCAAATCTCCGTGCCTGTGGCCTGCACTTGGGTTCGCTTCATTCGTTGTAACAGGAACATCCTTTGTCTTAACATCTACACACTCAATCGTTTAAGTCGACTGCAAGTCATATATACTATCGCCAAGATCCTTTTCCTCCATGTAGTGAATACAGAAGCAAAGTATTCATTAAGTACCTCTGCGATCTCCTGCTGTTCCGTACATACTTTTCCACGCTCACAATTGATTGGTGCTATTCTCTCACATCTTATCCTCTTGGTCTTCACATACTTTTAGTCCGGCTTGGGGTTCACCCTGATACTGCTCGCCAAAGACTTCTCAGAGCACCTCAGGCTCTCGTAGCTTCGTTCATAATCGCCATTCTGCTGGCAGTAAAATCTTCTGGTTCATTATCATTACCTGTTCTTTTGGACATTTCGTAAGCATTTCATTCTCTACCTGTCAATCTGCGCTGCAGTGTGAGATTGCGGGTTTCGTTCCGTATTTGCCAGACTCTGTGAGAGTTTGGGTTTCATTCTGTATCTGACGGTCTCTGTTACAGTGTGAGAGTGTGGGTTTCATTATGTATCTGTCAGTCTCTGTTACAGTGTGAGAGGTTGGGTTTCATTCTGTATCGATCAGTCTCGGCTAGAGTGTGAGAATGTGGGTCGCATTCTGTATCTGTCAGACTCTGCTACAGTGTGAGAGTGTGGATTTCACTCTGTATCTGTCAGTAACTGTTACAGTGTGAGAGAGTGGGTTTCATTCGGTATTTGTCAGTCGCTGTAACAGTGTGACAGTGTGGGTTTCTTTCTGTATCTGTCCGTCTCTGCTACAGTGTGAGAATGTGGCTCTCATTCTGTATCAGTCTGTCTGCTCCAGTGTTATTGTTATTCTCTCAGTCCAGTACCTGTGAATATCTGACTCAGTGTGAGCCGATGTTTTATTTTTTGCTTCTATTCCTCTGTTCCACCAATCTAGTGAATACTCTTAAAATAGAATCTGTATTCACTGAACTATTCTTAGAACAAGAGTGTTCTGCAGTTGGATGAAGTTAAAATTGTGAGACTATGCACTAATGAATAATGACGGTTGTGTCTTAGGGTCATATGGCAAACAGACCATTCTGCATGTTATTCTTTGCAAAAGCGCACAACGCCCACTGAGCTGAATCTGATCCGTAAACCTCTGTGGTTCGGCAACACAACTTCTGAAAGGTTGAATGAAAATAAACAAAGTAAATATATTTATTAACTTAAATAATTAAGTGCGTAATAAATTTCATAAATTGATCGAAATAAAAACCACCAAGAAAGCCTATTGAGTATACCAGCATTATTTAAATGAATGTATTTCCCTCAGCAATTCTAATTTGTTGTCTTCTCCGTGTATCTCTGCACTCTTGCGTTTGCTGAATCTGTCACATATTCTTCAATGTGAACCAGAGCGTAGATCTATTCGAGTTATGTCGCACTCATAAATAATATAAGAATCTTTTCGATTTTCTTATGACAGTTCCGGACTGTCTGCGATATGCCAAACATTTTGATTGAGATCATTGTAACTACGTTGTTCGGTGCTGCACCGAGAGAGTTTGTGAGCAGGATTGCGAGGGAAGCTCAGGTTTGACGTTTGGAATTATTCAAAGATCCGCATTGCAGCAGGAGGTTGACATGGCCGGCGGGAGAGCTTGTTCCGATGTTGCATGACACCCTGCCCTATGTTACCTCCGTCAGTGCAGAAGAACCAGATGAATGTAGGTGAATGGACAGCAGATGATGAATAGACTGACATTAAAATGTGAACACATCACCTGGACATGTTGGGATCACGGAACTGTAGAGAACAGGAACAAGCCCTGTGACTCACTGCTCCTGCGCTGAACAAGATGCCAAATGAGACTAAACTTGGAGGTCTGCTCATGACCCATCTCCCTTCATTCACTGGATGCTCATGTGCTTTTACTAAATATTTACCGTTATGGGAATCTAGAGGTTATATCCCAATCGAAGGCAAACCTTTGTCATCAGTTCCCTTGATGAAGTAAATATTTGAGAAGGCAAGAGAAAACACTGATGGATTAAAAAAGTGGAGGCTCACGTAGAGACATTCCCGGAAGGGAGTAGGAGGGCTGGTGAGATAGCCAAACTAGAATCAAGTTGTATGGTGAAATGGAAACTAGATATAGAGGCAGGAATGACAGAAAAACCAGCAGACTGTACAGATGTAGTCTTAGTCATGACCCAGCAACAGGATCAGGGGTTAGCAAAGGTATAAACAGGAGAGGACTCTGAAGATTATTGGAAGTATCGTTGGATACAGGCACGGATTTGGATTATACTTGAAAGTGGTAAATTTGAGGTGCGACATTGTGAAATAAATCAGATGATGCACTAGCACCGTGACATTCGTGGGCATACAGGAGCAGTTAGAACTATGGAATAGTTGAAGAATCTATGTTTGTGCCCAAAGCTGCGAGATGATGTACATTATTGAAAGAATTGTTTGATTTGTGAACAGTGATAACCCAGATAAACCGGCAATTGATGCAGTTTTAAGACCCGCTCCGTAGAAGGTCCATATGTTAATTTGTAGGATTATTTAGTTAGATTTTCACCCCCATGCCCTGGAGGAATCAACTATATCCTTGAGATGGAAGATGCGATCACCAAGTGGATAGAGGCTTACCCAACTAGATGATGAAAACCGCCGACGTTACAGCCAGGATTATTTTGGACGGAATTTCCACCCTTTCGGGATTGCTAAGCTCTAGAATCATTCATGGTCCTGGCTACTCCGCAGATGTGATAAGATATGTAAAACACAGGTTGGTGTCCCTTATGGAACACAACAGAGTGCAGTTACTGAATGGATGAGCGGGACATTAAAGACAATGCTAGCCAAAATAAGGTTTGGTATCCAGGGATAGTTGGCTGGTGGATTCAGAAATGACGCCCACAGAAGGCAGAGGATAGTTGGGGATGGAGTGTTTTCTCCCTGGAATTCGGTGACCAACGGCGTGCTGCAGAAATCAGTTGAGAACCTCGGATTTTATGAACGAGTTGGATGAGGAGGAGGAAGGGTGATTTATTGTATTTTCGATTATGTGGAGGATGGCGGAATTATGGATAGTACCGATTACAACAGGACAGTGACAGGACGCAGACCAGCGCTGAGAAGTTACAGGTGTTCAACGCGGAAAGTTACGGAGTGATTCACGTTGGAAAGATGAATTTGAAGGCGGAGGTGATACGTTATCGAGTTAACCGAGGGCCGCACATTAGTACGAGTTCCACAATGGAAACAGAGTGATGAGACTCTCTCCAATAAACCGAGGGCCGCACATTAGTGTGAGTTCCACAATGGAAACAGAGTGATGAGACTCTCTCCAATAAGCCGAGGCCCGCTCATCTGTACGAGAACCACAATCGTCACGAAGCGGTTCACTGCAGGAGCAGAAGGAACTGTGATTGAATGATGAACTTGAACACATCCGCTGTTCTGCCCATACTCATAGTGACGCTAGAAAGGCAATAAAAAATACAACTTCGTGGCAAATAACAGAACAGCCTGGGAAACTGCGGATGGTTCACAGACTTCAGTAGCTACTTTTGTTCAAAGAGCGAATGGATGGGAAAGACTGGTAGAATTATGGCAGATTTGAGAATATGTGTAAAGCTAAATAGAATGCATCGCACGTCACGGGTATGGAGTGGAAAGGTCATTCAGTAGCAGAGGTCAGGTTCCTGCCAAACGGACATTGTGTGCGCTGGAATACACTATCCAAAGCGCTCGCTAATTTCCCGAAGACATGCTCCCTTTTTGATCATAGGTCTCTGGAATATCGCTGTGGATCTTTTAAAGTGTTTGGAGGAATATAACTGCAGTGTATTTTATTTTAACACATGTCAGCTGTCACTGTGATTTCCATCACTGAAACAGTCCAGAATGACTGGAACGAACGAACGAAACGATGAAAGAAAGTTCCCCTTTAAGAAAGAAGTTTTCTCTATCTTACCTATCAAAACAATCACCTTCGCTTAATTTCGGAAGCGAATGTGCTTCGTCAAATGTTAAAAGCAACACAGATCGAACAAATACGCTATTTAAACACCTAAACCCAGGTATCATGGAAAATAACATGGAAGATTCACATTATATTTTGTTTGAAAGTAAATAGATTGCAATATTCCTTGGGGTATCAGATTAATGACAGTGAGATTAAATAGTTTAAAGTAAGTATTTGTGCATTTGGTTGTCACTAATGTCCCTGACGTGATAGCCACACTAATTGCCTCCGTGGAATTGCTGTCTCCTCAATAAAAGTCTGCTAAACCGATCACCAGTCCATCTGAGCAGCTGAAACGCTCCGTACAACTGAACGCTGCTTCTGACGGAATATGGGATATTCGACGATTTACTACATCGCGGCCATTTTCTATCCCACAATTGTAGCGGTTGGTGTCCCCGGTAAGATGCCGGAGCTGGTTACTTTATGTACGGTGCCGTCGTTACTCTGCTGCGGTATCCGGACTGTTACTGAGCACAGATGCTACCATCGGCTGAAACGTGTTTCCGGAATGGAGGATTCAGGCATCTGATTGTTTTAGTTTCATTTCCGTACTTTGATAGAAGTGATTTATTTTTGTCAATTTCTGAATTGATGCTAGCCTTTCTGAAGTGATGCTGGTCTCTGCTTTTCTAGGTCGGAGTCTGTATCAGTACAGACACTTCGACCTTATAACAGCATGGCAGATTACTTAAATGACGGTCCAGTCTATTTTCGACACGTAGGTCTGTTTATACAATGTGTAAATGAGAAATTGTGTTTTGTATCCTTTGATTCCACTTTCTCACCGTTGCAAACAATCCCTTCAAATGTTTCTCCCCTAATAATGGGAATGATGTTGTTTACAATCTTCCATTCACCGGTCCGTGAGTCGTTGAACTCGGATGCCTCGCTCTAAACTGTGGGAAGGTCGCCAATCCACTGACACTCACATCCGTCACTGTCCTCCAGCCGGAGTGCAGCGACCGAGACCGCTCACACTGGATTCCCGCTTGCCAGTTCTAAACAGACCATCTCCATGGATGCATTCAGAGAGTTGCTGTTGACCATATATCTATTCTGCTTTACAATTTCTTAGGTTAATTTACCGGCGATTGTGAGGTTAATTTACCGTTACCTGGCTGGAATGGCCTCAAGGGATCTGATGGTGGTTGTCGTTGTTGCTTTAGTGGAATATCTACATTTATTCAAATTATTTTTCCATTTTTTCCCAATTTGTTGCAGTTAATTTAATGGCGATTTTGATCCTATCTCGGGGAAAATGCGGTCTCTCCAAATGCATCACCCGTTACTTGGTTGGAATGGCAACAGCAGATCTGATGGTGATTATCGTTTTTGGTTTAGTGGAACAGACCAACAATATCTACATTTATTCTAGATCCCTGCTCATCACTCCTGTATGCGCTCTGACAGTTGTATTTGTCCAGGTAACGTCGGACTGTTCTGTTTGGTTTACGGTCAGTTTTACCTGTGATCGTTTCATCGCAATATGTTGCCAAAAGCTGCGGGAGCGATACTGCACCGAGAGAACAGCAACGGTGGTTATCGTGACCGTGATTATAGTGAGCTTCGGGAGAAGTGCACCGTTTTACTTTGCCATTGAACCTTACGTCATCATTGACAACACGCCGTGGCGGTGCACCGGCACACATGAATACGCTACTTCACCCGTGTGGAGAGGATACCAATTACTGGACAGCATTTTAACACCATTACTACCAATTGGCTTAATCCTGGTCTTTAACGGGTTAACCGTAAGACATATCGTTGTGGCAAATAGAGTCCGCAGAAAGCTTCGGCCCAGCAGCGACAATCAGAAAGATGCCGAGGTGGAAAAACGCAGAAAATCGATGATTTTGTTGTTTTCTGTATCAGCTAATTTCATATTACTTTGGATGCCCAATGTAGTCCATTCCCTGAAATGGCAAGCACAAAATTATTTTTACGAGGACAAATATTTGAGTACCCCGGTGTACATCCTACAGCAATTTGGGTCCATGCTGCAAATGCTCAGCGTGTGTACCAATACTTGTATCTATACACTGACACAGAGGAAATTCAGAGAAGACCTGAGGAATGGAATGAAGTATGTGTTTACATTAAATGGCCACCTGTGTAGATAACACACTTATCTAATGGCAATTTAGCTGAGTTTTCAAATAAAGCCGTTTTACAATGAGCAGTTTTGACAAATATGTCATTAATTCAAACAATCATATTCCTGGTCATTCGGAAATTGCAGAATTGCCGGAAGATTGTTTGCTTCATACAGTTCAGGTAGGTAGCAATACAAACGCTCAATGCTTCTGGCGTGATTGTTACACTATTTGAACTATGTTCCAAACGATCACAGACACTCGACTGTCAAAGGGCAGGGACGGCTGCACGACCTTCCGGGTTTTAGATGTTTCAAAATAGACAGGGTCGGTTACGGAGTTTAAAGGGAGTGCGATGGGAAAACAGGGATAGTATCGCAGCTGCAGAAAGGAAGGACAACGTGGAGCGTTCGTTTGTTAAAAGACTGGGAGACGAACACAGAAACGTGATCACCCCATTTGTAGTATTCTGTACAGCCGCCTCTCAGACAAAAAAAAGTCTTCAACGGGAACAGTGAGGAACCGATCGGGAAGCGGGACTTGGTGATTTCCATGTTATTCACATGAGTAACTGAAACTTCCGTAATATTCTTCGGCACCACCCCAGGGTAAAATATGTAGTCATGGCATAATTTCTCAGTTGTGTCTGGGAAGGATTTATGTCACTATCAGAAGAAAGGCGGGCTAGCGAACAGCTCATACCCGATCTTATATTGCAAAAAAAAAAGTAACGGGTCAGGTGACAGATCTCTCCGCGGTTCAGCATTACAGAACGATAGGGCAGAACTCCCCGACATTTATCTTGCACAAGTATAGGACCAGGAAGCATGGAATGTATTTAAATGGGGGTCTGCGACGTGTAGTGCTACCTGACAGGAACTTAGGAAATGATGCACTCAGGAAAATACGCGATTGATATAACCATATAACCACATAACAAATACAGCACGGAAAAAGGCCATCTCGGCCCCTCTAGTCCTTACCAAAACTTACATTCACCTAGTCCCACATACCTGCACTCAGCCCATAACCCTCCATTCCTTTCTGTCCATATAACTATCCAATTTTACTTTAATTGAAAATACGGAACTTGCCTCTACCACTTCTGCTGGAAGCTCCTTCCACACAGCTACCACTCCCTGAGTAAAGAAATTCCCCCTCGTGTTACCCTTAAACTTTTGCCCCAACTCTCAACTCATCTCCTCTTTTCTGAATCTCCCCTACTATCAATGGAAAAAGCCTATCCTCGTCAACTCGATCTATCCCACTCATTATTTTAAATAGCTCTATAAAGTCCATCCTCAAACGTCTGCACTGCAAAGAATAAAGACCTAACTTGTTTAATCTTTCCCTGTAACTAAGGTGCTGAAACCCAGCTAAAATTCTAGTAAATCTTCTCTGTACTGTCTCTAATTTGCTGATATCTTTCCTATAATTCTGTGACTTAGAACTGTGCAGAATATGCGGAGATTGTTTAGGGAGCACTGTCATGGGGTTCACTAAGGGCTTATCTCATTGTCGCAGGGCAATGATAATCGCATAAGGTAACCCTGGGTGACAATAAAGTTGTAACAACTCGTCAAGAGGAAGAAAGAAAGGTACATAAGGTTTAGAGAGAAAGGATCAGGTAGGATTATGGAAGGTCACAATACAGACAGGAGATAATTTAATAATAGACAGAAGAGTTAGAAGGGGAATTGAGAAGTCCTTGACGAGTTGCACTGTGAAAAACAGGAGGAGACTGGGGAGTGTGTGGGCAGATCAGAGGAAAAAGAGGAAAACTTGTGTCTGGAGTCCAAGGAGGCAGTGAAGCTCCTCACTGAATACATTAAGGAATGTGAACACAGCATAAAAAGGCGGATATGCTCGAACATGCCGACGCTGAGAAAGAGGATGTGCTGGAAACTTGGAAAACATTATGATAGATGATTCCACGGCGCCGGAAGGGATATAGTCCATCTGAATTAGGAAGGGAAACGAATACATTGCTGAGATTCTGGACAGGGTATTTGTGTTTTCCCTGGTCAAGGAAGTAAAACTAGAAGATCAGAGGTTGGCAAATGTTATTCATTTGTTGAAGCAAGATAATAGGGATACTCGTTGGAACTACAGAGCTGTGAGTCTTTCATCAGTAGTGGGTAAACTATTGTAGAGGATAACTGAAGATGGAATTTATGGGTATTTGGAGAAACGTAGTCTTGCGACGCAGAGGCAACGTGACTCTTTGAGAGGTATGTTGTCCAATATGAGCCAGATTGAATTATTTGTAAAAGTGAAAATAAAACAAACAGAGGAATCTGAATAGTCGGTGTATTAACATCGAGAGTCAGGGACATAGGATCTAGGTAACCCTGTGTTGATTCCGAATTGGCTTCCTAACAGAAGGCACAGAATGTAGTAGATAGAGTGAATACTGGCTGGAAGACAGCGGGCAGCCGCGTCCCGCTAGGAGGTTAACTGGGAGGGTAACTGCAGACTCCAAAAGTTGTAAAATTTTAAAACATTTTACAACAATTGGACTCTACAGTTATTGTGCTCCGAGAAATAGTCGACTTAATCTGACCGCACAGCAGCAACTGGATGATTTATGGAATTAGGACTGATGATGTAAACAAATCGCCGAGCTATTGACTACAACGCCACATTATCTGAACTGACCTGCCATTCGCATATGACAGGGCAAATGCTACAATGACCTCAAAACAATTCTTTCCAGTTGAGACCTACAACTTAAAACCAGCATTTAAAACTGTTCAGAACAGCTTCTGGTGCTCATTAAAATAACCAGCCTTCCAGAATGACAATTTATCCCAATACCTCTCAATCGTGGTGTTTTGGTATCGGGTGTAGATACGATCAAACCTCGATCCATTTAACCCTGAGTCCACTTAGCCGGTGTGAAATCCGTGTCTCCCTCTGAAATTAATAATAAATGAAATATACAAAACGACCGAAACTAATAACACAGCGAACAAAGCAAATACCGGTCTCACAATTGTCTTCCTTCAACACCATCGCAGGCAATTGGAGAATACAGAATAAACAATTCTCAAAGCAAAACGCTTCAGCGCGTATTCTAACGAACTTGGGAGAGTGAGATGTGGGGAGCTGAAGGTAGCATACATCAGCACTTCATAGAATTTCGGAAAGATATGCATCCTTCGAATTTCGCATCAGTTCCTGGAAATCACTTCTCGCAAGGTGTCACAAATTTTTGTCACGTGCATAGAGAAGAAAATGATTAATTTAGTCACCCCCCTCCATCACAAACGAAAGAAACACACAACTCACATAAAGCCATTCATGGCCATAATCTTTCTCTTTGTCTTGCATTTGAACTCACTAATGTCCAAACATCGTGCTATATTTTAAAACAGCAATGCATTAACATTTTCAAAATATCGCAGAAAATGACATGCTCTTATGTGTTCAATGGTTAACAAACATCTGTAATAGGAATCATACAACACTTAATAAACCCTTTCGACTCTCAGAGAAAGAGACACAGAAGGTACCGTATTCTCCACGAGTTAATATTCAACACAATTAAAACATGACGTCCCCACAACTCGAAACCTCCAACGACATCCAGTATTTCTGGCCTCCAGTTTCTGACCAAGGATAGGATTCGGATTAAATGAACCCACTGTTGTATAGTATCGAGGCGAAAGATCCCCATTACAACAGATGAAGCAACAGATTTGTTCATGTACTGGGCCCACTGTCACACCCACCTCCAACCCGGAACTACTGTGTTTACCGCCTTACCTGTAGTGTGATACTTGCATCATCATTTCACATCGGCTTTTCAATCTTCTCATGCTGTAACCATCCATTTTGCACAGTCTCCATGCTTCAGTGTGTGAAAGGACAGAGGGATCGAACAGTATCAACGACTTTCTAGATTGATCAATGCTGTGAGACGCTAACGTTCTAACCCAGACATACAGTCAGACAGCCACAGGAAACCACTGCACAGAAACAGGGTCTTCAGCCCGTCAGGCCAGTGCGGAAGTATTTACACTGCCTACTCCCATCGACCTGTACCTGGATATGTCCATCCATCTCCCTCTCACCCATGTGCTTATCCAATCACCTCTTAAACGTTGACATTGGAATCGCAATCACCATTTGCGTTGATAGCACCGTCTACACCCTGACGACCCCTCTGAGTGAAGAAGTTTCCCCTCATGTTTCCCATAAATATGTCACGTTTCACTCTTCACCCATGATCTCCAGTTGTATTCTCGCCCAACATCAGTGGAGGAAGGCCGCTTGCATTTACACTCTCTCTACGCCTCATAATGTTGTACACCTCGATCAAATCTCCCCTCAGTCTTCTACTCGCTCGGGAATGAAGTGCTAACATATGTCATCCTTCCTTTCTATTCAATATAATTGGTCCCGGCAATAACAGTGTTTTATTTTTCTGTATTCTTTCAAACTTATTTACATCATTCCTGCAGGTAGTTCAGCCCAACCGCACACAACAGTCCAAATTGTGCCCCATCAATATTTTAAACAGCATCAATATAACATCCCAACTCCTGTACTGAGTACTTCGGGCCACGAAGTTAAATGTGGGAAAAGCTTATTCTTTACGACCCTGTCTAACAGGCAGCTGTCATTGAATTATGGACCTGCATTCCCAGATTCGTTTGTTCTATCGTACTCCTCAGTGCCCTATTTCTCATTGTGTCAGACCAGCTGGTCCTCCCAAGTTGCAACATTTAACATTTGCCTGGACTAAATCCTATCGACCATTTTTCAGCCCATCTCTCCAGCTGGTCCAGATCCCGCCTCCTTCTGTGGTAGTTTTCCTCGATGTGGACTAAAGCCAGAGTGTTGGTGTTATCGGCAAATTTGCTGATCCAGTTAACGACATTTTTATCGAGATCGTTGATATAGATAACAAATAACAGCGGACACAGCAACGATCCCTGCGGCACTCCTCTCGTCACTGGCCTCCAATCAGAGAGACATCCATCCATTACCACAGTCTAGCATCCCCAACATAGACAATGGCGAATCCAATTTACTACTTCATCATGAAAGCCAAGCGACAGAACCATCTTGAGCATTCTCCCATGAGAAATCTTGCAAGTTCCTTGTTGAAGACCTTGTAGACGGCATCCACTGCCTTGCCTGCAACACCATTCCTGGTAACTACCTCGTAAAGCTCTGTAAGTTTCGTTAGACGTGACCTACAACGCATTGGCCCATAATGACTATCGCTGATGTTCCTGTTTGTCCCGATGCTTCCCTTCACACTCCGTGACCAGGATAGTCTGAACACCGAGGACAATTCCTTATTCCATAGTACTTGCCGTGTCCCTTCCGAGCAAATCTATCGATATCATCCTATGGCCGTCACTGATATTAATGGCCTATTGTTAAATGATCCTACAATATTATCAGGCGCATTGAGAGTAGTCTGGAAAGGAAGGCGTCGGAGCTTTAACTAATTAATCGACTGGAGTTAAATAGTGAGATACGCTACACAAGATAGTGCATAGAACATAGAGTATTACAGCACAGTACGGCCCATCGTCTCACGAGGTTCTGACAGACGTTCAACTAAATCAAATTGACACATCCCCACTGCAACTGAATCAGAAGCAGAACTAGATTTCATATCACAGGGATACGTCGTGAAATTTGATCCCTGTACGGAGGCAGTACAATTAATCTCCCCCCCACCCCCGATGGTCACACTGTATGGAGGACGTATACTGTTGGTGGGCAAACGCCACTGCGACAAGAATCAACCCTTGCAAAAGCGATCAGTGAGGTACAGAGAATCTGCACTTATCAGCAAGTAAATTTTATTACTTCGAGGATAAAACACGCAGGTTCAGACGCCATCGTCACTCCACGACATTCCATGAGCAGTCAATGAAGAGAAAAAGTATTACCGGGGAAAGGAGTCGACTCTGGCCAGAGAGACGGGAGAGAGGGACTGGGGAGAAAGAAACGGGGACAGAGACTCGTGAGGTAGCGAGAGAAAGATAAGGGTAGAAAAAGACCATGGGGAGGGAGACCGGAGAAGTCGAGGGATCTGGTGTGGAGAGAGATCGTGGGTTGTGGAAAGATTTTATATAGGGAGAGAGAATGGAGTCTGGAGTTTGGTGTCGGTAGAAAGCGAGAGGGTGAGGGGTGCAGTCGGTAGAGAGAGAGATGCAGGGAAAGAGAGGCCGGGGTTATGGAGAAACGGGATAGAGAGAATGTGAGAGACTGGTGGGCGGGGAAAGAGACTGGGGAATGTAGAGAGATGGCGGCGAGAGTCTGAGAAGAAGACGGGAAAGAGAGAGAGACGCAGCCGAGATTCTAGGAGAGGAGAAACGGCAGAGGGAAAGGGAAACTGAGCGAGATAGGCTGGGGGCGGAGTAGAGGGAGAATTGTATGACAGAGCTAGTGTAGAGAGATGAGGCAGAGACTTGGGACGGAGAGATTGAGGGGAGGGTCTGGGAGTGAGACCCGTGAAGTAGTGAGAGATCAGGGAAGTCGAGAGATCTGGGGTGAGGAGAGCTTTTTGGGAATCGGACTAAAGAGGGAGATTGGAAGAGAACTCGAAAGGGGAGAACCCGAGACGCGGCTGCGTGATGGGTGGGGTAGGAGTGACGGCGGGCAGGGAGAGAAACACGCGGGAGGGAGAGGTGGGGAGAGAAAGACAGGGATTGGGGAGTGAATGGAGGGAGTGACAGAGGTAGGTTTAGGCACTGATAGCCGGAGGGGTTCGGAGACTGGTGAATACAAAGAGGCGGGACATTATAAGAGCTGGTGAGGGAAATAGACACGAAGGGTTGAAAGAGAGAGACTGGGATGAGTAGGGAAGTGTTAGTTGGAGAAAACTCTCCGTACATGCACTGAACGATTAGAGGATTTAGCTGCCTGCGGAGCATTCTCGGATTACAGCGCTTAGATTCTATAGCCCCTCCTAAGCAGCCTGTGCCATCTCGCTAACCTCTGCCTCCCCTTTTACTTGACCTAATTCCTTCCCACACCGTATCCGCGATCTCACTTTCCCCAGCCACTCATCACGATATTCATCCTCCCTCCCCATCTCTGTGACCACAACACACTGCTGCTGTAAAGAAGCGAAGAGTGGTATGATGAAGCTCTTATACTGAGTCATGTTAATAACGGAACACTGGGCAATTTACAACGTGGAGACTAGTAATCGAACCCGCCCGATACGAAAACTACGGACACTCGAAAGCCCGCGTGGAGACGTCGCCTAGTCCTCGCCAGAGATCCAATCGACAGTGGAGCGTTCAACTCTATTTTGTTTTAGGATTTAAAGTTTGTTAATTACATTGAAGAACAAAATGCATTTTTCTCTTCAACTAACTCAATGAAAGCAAGTTCCAGTGGGACATTATGCGATAACTATAAAGTATATATTCCTGGGCAAATTATTTCATACTCTGCTGGATTGAAAAACGGAATTAATATTGCAATATGTACATTGATTGATAATATCAAGTAAATTGATAAAATAAAATATTCTCTTGCTCCCAATCTGGAGCTTTATAAACAGGGAATTGGAATTCAGGTGCAAAATAGATTGTGATTAACATCCCCGTTTTAAAATCAATTACTTAAAACTAAGAGGTATTTCATATACATGGTAATAACTCGGGTAAATTATTGGCTAACCAATTGATAATTGCTTTGCTGAAACTTCAGATTAACAAAGATCGTAGACGGATGGTATTTTGACGGTTGAACATGATGAAATTCATAATTTCTTTCAAGAATTTTATAGCAATTTATATCAATCAGAATTTCCTGATGATCCTACCATAATGCATGTATTTCTACGGAAACTGTATATTCCGAAATTACCAGCTGATGAACTTTTAGCATTAGATGCACCCATTACATTAGAAGAAATAAAGAAAGCAATTTTTCGATGACCTCTGGTTATGCACTTGGCCCGGATGGGTATACAACTGAATTTTTAAAATCTTTTTACAAATTTACTTTCTCCATGGTTATGTAGAATTTTAAAGATGCTTTATTTGTAGGTAAATTACCACAATACTTTTATGAAGCATCTATTTCTTTAATTCCTCAAAAAAGTCCAAAGATCCCACTGAATGTGCATCATACACATCTGTATCTTTGCTGAATGTGAATTCTAAAAATAATTACAAAATATTAGCAATTAGATTAGTGAAGGTATTGCCACAAATTGTCTCCGAGGATCAGACAGGATTTATTAAAAATCGTTATTCGCATCTTAATGTCAGGAGGTTAATGAACATTGCATACACAACTTCATCAAATACACCAGAATGTGCTATTTCGCTTGACACTGGGAAGACGTTTGAAAGACTTGAATAGGAATATTTATTTAATATACTTGTGAAATTTAATTTTAGGCCAAAAATTATGTCTTAGATGATATCTTTGGCTGTATTTACCAATAATCAGAGATCACTTTTTTTTTCGGCTTTTTCGAGGTACCAGACAGGGAT